>NW_009185698.1:91004-100456 GCF_000690835.1 Fulmarus glacialis | reverse complement strand
TTCTTTCCCCCCCCCCCCCCTCTTTTTTTTGATCAAAACTGAACTTAAAATAGAAGAGGAAAAGGGCTTGCATAAATATCTGACAGCTGCTCCAAGCTTTCTCGCTAGCGCGGTAACCAGCAGAACAGCAAAGAACCTGGTTTTTTAGCTTAGTCAGAAGACCTGTTTTGGCCCATTTATTAGGAAAAGAGACAGGAGAAGGTGTTATCAAAGCAGCTAGCCAGGTGAGGTCTAAGTGAAAGAAAGAAACTGGAATCTGAAAATGAAAGGGAAAGGATAAAGGACTCTAAGGGGGTGACAATGAAGAAGCTAATCTGAGGTTGTCCCCTACCTCCAAGGAGGCTTCATGTATTTGCCATGGGAAATTTCACCTCCACCCATTTCCTAACTGGGCACGCAGCAATACAGAAGAGATCACAGCTCCAGTGTCCACATTTTTAAAACAAGCTTTTGCCTTTTTCTTACCATTCACTAGAAGTGAGAGGAAAGCAGGTTTTACAGAACAGAGTTTCAAACATCCATGTCATGTCAGGCCAAATAGGTGAGTTTTAGGGAGCCTGCAAAGGGCGAAGAGGTGGGATAATTAACGGTCCTCTCACAGCAACAATCACAGCATCCACAACCTTGATTTAGTTCGCTTTTCAGCAGCTCCTTCTGAACCAGCTATGGGAAAATAGAGACATCACTAAACGGGACAATCAATTTTCACGGAAGATAACTGCCTGGCCAGCAGCATGTTATCTTCTGAGAGAACAATCCCTTTGTAGTCCTAAATTAAGATTTGTCTTCCAGATTGCAGTTGCATCAGATGGAAACTAAAACCAGAGCAGCCACAAATTGATTGTCTTTTCTAATTGTCACTTATCTGGTGTGCAGCCATAAGAATAAGCATCTTAAAGACCTTGTATGAACTGGGAATTTGCCCCAGTTCAAGCCTGCACATTGAAAGATTTGGCTGGGGATTTCTAGTTTACATCTCCCAGCACAGTACAGCAGCTTTGTCCATCACAAGGGTCTAAACACCTAGGGTCTTTTTCTGGGAAACTCCATTGTCTTAGCTCACAGTTTTAATTTTAAATAGAACAAAGGGGATCTTTTATCCCCATGCAACAGTTGGGAAACCGATACAGTGACTTTAAGGCTTGATCCATAAGCGTATGGCCAGTATCAAGAAACTAACATCTCAGCTAGATCATAAAACAAAAATCAGGACTTTGGTCCTGCTCTGCCTGTACTAAGACAGACAGGATAATGCCCGCAATCCTCATTTCAAGGTTAGCAGAACTTAATCTTGCATGCTTTTCATCCAAAAATTCAAGACCGGGCTCTACATAAAACAAAAATCCACCACAAAGCAAAAAAAACCCCAACCATAAAATGAAAACAAAAAAAACCCCAAACCACTAAGTTAACTCAAAACCAATGAGGTTTATGAAGTCTGCCATGATTTTCAAATCCATCCTTAGTAATTTTAGCCTGATTTAACAAGGTGACATTTCTACAAACACATTGTATATGCATGAGTGTGTGCACATTTCTGACTGTTTTAATTCTCTGGGCACCTTCAGCTGCATTTGATGGAGGCATAATGCCTCAGAGTCCCCCATCACCGCAGCTTTGTGAGAAGTTGTTAGAAAGGACAGTTGTTAGAAAACAACCCTAAAAACCACTCCACTCAAAACCTACAGCATCTGCTCACCCCTCACTGGATACCAGAGACTCCGTGGGGGAAGAAGGGGGAAGGGAGATGTCAAATGCCCCAGTTGTGGGAAAAGCTTCAATCGCAATTAACAATTGCCCACAAGACACAAATCTGTGGGAAACCAGGCTTTGTTAATCCCTGCGCTCAAGGAAATACTTATTCGTACCCTGAGGAAGGGGCCTGTTTCCTGCCAGCTGCCTTCCCACTGAAGGGACCCGGGTGGGTGATTCCAGCCACCGCTGCTGGGGACCCCCGAACGTGCCACGGCAGCATCCAGCCACTCACTAATCGCTCATTGAAGATCTAAATGTTTAAGACCTAGCTGGACAAGCTATACAAGTAATTTGAAGCTTAATCTCTTGTGACATTTAAGACATGGCTGGACAAAGCCTGAGAAAACTGGAAACCAACCTGCGTTATTCAGAAAGATGGGCTGAAGGACCAGATGGATTTTGCCTTCATTTTTATCTTCACTCTTCTGCCTTTTGGCCAATTTGTTTGGAAATTCCTACTCTCCCCCCAAATACATCCTGCCCTTCACTACAGTAACCATGCTTTCGATCCAGCGTCAAGGCTTCGAAATCTCAGATGTTGCAGATTGCTATAGCCAGGGAACTATAAATGGGGCTACAGGACAATTTGGCTGGTGTCCAGTCCGCCCCAGATCAAGACAATTGCTCCACAATGACCACCGTAATAGCTACCAAAGAGCTAATCCAAAGAGCTTACCAAAGCTTTGAAAAGCTTTTAGCAATCTTATACCAGGAAGCTCCTGACTTCTCAGCTGAGATTGTATCTTCTTACGGAGAACTTCTTACGGTGTATGATAGGTATTTGCAGGTATTATTTCGAGGGATTTCAGAGCTATGCTGAAAGCATCCTGCTTACCAGATAGGGTTCATGAGAGAGAAAGGGGCCTGGAATAATAAGTGAAAACTGCTTAAATCTTTTCCAAAGATCACAGGCAAAAGTATGCTCTCACTTGGAAATGCTCGCCATGGCCTGGATTCAGGGTAGCAAAAATCTCCTAAAGCTGTAAGACGAAGGCTAGCTAATTAACAGCACTTAATAGCTGGCTAAAAGAGGTATGGGTGCAACAATGTAATACAAGAGTCCATGTCAAAGAAATGGAAATTTTTTCCTCTGGGGCAGGTATGCTTTTGGGGCTACTCCTGGAACAACAGTGTAGCCCAAAGTAGTGAACAATAGCGGGGGGGAGGTAGGGAAATCAAGGCAGGAAGCTTTTGAGAATGCTCTAGTTCTAAAAATAGTCTGGAGTTTTGGTTATTTTAGTGTACAATGCCACCAGGCAGCCAGCTCACACAGCAAAATCTGCAAACTCATTCCCTTCACACCAGCTCTACACTTCAGCATGGCTTCCGGGAATAAAAGTGCAAATTTGGGCAAGGATGCAAAGAATGCAGAGTTGCTCAGCTACTCTGGTTATGAGAAGCAGTGAAAGGCCCTAATAGAGGCACAGAATCCCATCTAAATATATAGACAGAAACTGAGAATAGCCTGCGACAGCCCTTCTCCAAAAGGCCACTCCAAGCTCTCGGAAAGCCTCTCTGACTTCAGCAGGCTTTGGGTCATGCCCTGTCCATACCGAAGGGCATGTTAAATTGGGTTTACAATAGCCCTTTTCCATCCGAGCTGCCCAACGGGCAGGCAACGCCTCCAGGAACCTATTGACTTTTCAGAGGCTACAAGAATAAAATTACAATTTGGAACTGAAATCGCCGCTGCGACTGTGATGGAGACCAGAGCTATTTAGGGATTAGATTAACACAGAGACTTTATGAAGCATCAGCTGTATGGCCGCTGTGAGTGAATCAGCAGGCTGTTAGCCTGGGGACCAACTGTTAATTGAAAAAGGTGGGGGGGAGGAAAGGCTGGAGTTTCATATCTAACGGTTAAATACATTTCAGTTGCTGGTCCAAACTGTTCAAAGGATTTGCCAGACTTGTGCCTGCCTTCCCATCCCCCCGGCAGCCTTTTAGCCTCAGCTTCCTCATTAAAACGGCTGAATAGAGCTGCACTTGTTACACATTTCTGCCTGCAAAGGCAGTACCAGCCTCAGCATCCAGGCAACCCTGCTCCCTTCCCAAATTTATCCACAGGGTCTTTACCTGCATGGCAAAAGGCTTCTTCTCATTATAGCAAAAGTAATCACTCATCTTTGGAAGGGTGGAGTGGATAGCTGTAACCCAGCAGCAGTAAAACACATCCTAATGCCTATGGATACCTTTAACCGTGGGACCTGGGCGCAGGTTGGGCACAGGTGTCCTCACCAGAATTAGATGACGTAAAATCTATAGACTTACATTCACTGACAGTCTACTGTGCTGGTGAGCTGCGCTCTGTATTAACTGACTTTTTTATGGGAAGTGAACTGGTGATAGCACGCACGGCACAGCGCACGACCAGAGGACCACCAGGTATTCTCCGGGTGACCTGCTAAGTGTCAGAAAGCAGTTAACATACTCGCCTTCATAAGTTATTAAATAAGGCGAGTTTTGCAGCACAGTTATGGTTAGAAACAAGAAGCACTAGAACAGGCTGTGAATTTCTGGGCAAGAGATGCCTTGCATAAAGTTTTTCTTTCAATATATTATCTAGCTGCCTGAAGTCTCTATGGGTTATATTAGAGCCCTAGACAGTTGTCTGACAAATTCCTGGTAAACAAAGAAGACAAAGCTGGAACTCAAGCTATGTGCAAGTCTATTTATGTTTGTTAGTTGCAAGTTATTTCTTTAGTAAATGTTTCCTGTTTAAGAAACATACAGATTTTTACTTCAACATGCCTGCAACAAAATGTCCAAGTACCTCTACTCAGAAAAAGCAATTGTCACTTCCCAGGTTATGCTTGTCAGATCCAGCCCTTCTCATACACGAGAGGTTTAAAATGCATCTTCAAGAGATTTTATCTTCAACAGCTTTCTTTTTTTTCTTTTTTTTTCTTTTTTTTTTTTTTTTTTAAATAAAAGAGGCCTAACCAGGAGTTACTGCCTTGAACATGTTTTCAGGAAATTGAAAGCATTCAACACTGCAAAGTTAATCTCCCCAAGCATAACCCATTTCCAATTAAGTTATTGTATAAATGCACTACGACGGACAGCAGCTACTTAAACATACATAAGCTATATGATATGATAAGCACATGTTACTGCTGAACATGCAATAAAATTTGATTTTACCCTATTTACATTCATGGGTTGATTCAGTTTGCCTTTTTATTTCTAAGAGGATAAACACAAGCCCAACTGACAAGTTAATCTTAACCAGACAGTGAAAAATCCGTGTGAACACAAGAAATAAAAAGGATAGTGTATTTTCTCCCTCCAACATTCGAGTTTACTTCATTAATGACATCCCACAAACTTTTTTCCAGAGGAAACCTTCTGTCCTCGTTCTACAGAGCAGAAACTGATGCACAGATGTAATCAGAACAAGATGAGGACCCAGGTAGCCTGGCCCCTGACTGTTCACCAGTAGATAAAAATCCTTTCCTAGAGGCATGAACAGAACCCCAGAGCCCCATTCCCAGTCACTCCTATTTAATTGCTGCATCCCATTTTCTTCCAAAGCAGGAACAGCCCTTTGGCATCCCAACTTCTGGTCTCCTTCCCCCTCACCCTCATGACAGCGCTCCTCATTGCTCTGTGAAGCGCCAGCTGCCTCGGCCTTATCAATTCCAAAATCATCGTCGGTGACATTATAACAAAGCTGTTTGCCTTTGCATCCTCGAGCATATAAGATGCAATCCCTCCCACACACACTTTTGTTCCAAGCCAGCCAATATCTGGGAGGAGAGACAGCTCTTTAGCCTCCCACCCAGCGTGTTTCTGTGGTCTCTGCTTCCTCACAACATAACGGCATGAAAGGAGCAGGGAGGCAGCTCTGCTCTCTGCCTCTTCTCTCAAAGGCTCGGTGACTCTTGTGTCAGCAGAGCTGTGGTGAGCCACATACCGCTGCTTCAGTTCAAAGCCTCTTTCCCGGGAGGACGGCCAGCAACATCCCAAATTGAAACCACATACTTGATAGCTAGCACCCTAATCAGCTACATCTCAAACTTAGCACATATTGGCTCGTTAAAAAAAGAAGACTATATAGAAAGCCAAGGGGGATCCTTTCTTGGGGGTCCAGTTCAGGAGGTAGTTCGGTGCATGCTTAGCTTTGGTATCAGGTGGAAACCAACCAATTCCTAAGGGCCAGGCTTGCGGCACAGCACAGAGGCTCCTGCTTCCTACCAACATTTGGGGTCCAAAGAGTCCACGTCCTTCACCAGAAGACACGCACAGTAGGAAAGATCTCTCTGTACACGGCTGCAGGTGTTCTCCCTCTTGGGTAGGGCAGATTTTGGCAGTCAGGCCACTGAGCAGCGCATGTGTAGCGTATTAAAGATGGAGTCTTTTTCACCTACTCAGTTCTAGAAGTTTTCGAAATAAAACATAAAAGCCCTTTTTGTTTTTATCTAAGGTCTTAGGGAAACGTGCCAACAGAAGACAAAACACAGGTGGCATACAACAAACTCTGAGAAATGACTTCTGTTTTATGAGATATTTCTTAATGGAGCCAAGTGATGCAGATAGACGCCCTCTCCCTTCAAACAAAGTGGGGCTGGAGCTGAATGCCCCATTCCTTGGACAGAGCAGCAACCTGAGTACACATCCTTCAGGCAGAAGCGAGAGGGGCTTGGAGGAGCTGCGTGGCGATATGGGAGGTAGAAACACACCAGCTGTGAATTTGAATGGAGCTGCTTTGCAAGAGAGCAGAACACTGCTGCTATATTTGGCTAGTCCCTGAGAGATTTTGCTGGGAAGGAGCATCTGTTTCATTTGATGCAGTGCCCATCACCCCCTAAAAGACAGCATCTTGCAACCAGCCATCACCAAGGGCAGTACAAAAGGGGACAACCTGTCACCAATCTGGGGGAGATGACTGGGACCACCTCTTGGAGAACAGGGATGCTCTTGGCAAGATGGGGAGGCTCGTGTTTGTGTCTCCATAAACCCCCCTTCCACCTACTTGAGCTGGAGGGATCATTGCAAGACAAAGCAATACGCTACATCACACTGGCAGTATTCACTAGGCAGGACGGAAAACATTGAACTGTGCCTTAGTCTTCACCTAAGACATGACCTAACAGCAAAACCTGTTTTTCCATCAGCTTCGTGTTGTGGTGAACGTGTGAGCGGTATCATTCCCTGCTCTACCTATTTCATCTTGGGGCAGTGCCAAAGTGCTAAGTGTCTTTAAATTACAGTAGAGAAGAAAGGAGCAGGCAACCACCTACAGAAACCTGATAGCCGCTTGCTACAGTTGTAAACCTCCCGGCGAGGGCACGCCGTGCTGCCAGGAGAGCAGCACACGCACCACGTGCACGCACGGCTCTCCCTCTCCAGAGGCCACAGGTTTCTTTCCAGTCACCACGTTTTTTTCAAAATCCATCCAAAATAGCCATGCAGAACCAGTGCAAGGGACCAGATTTTCTGGAGCATCCAAATTTAAGATTGCTGGCTTCCAAATACTTTCTATGCAACCAATACTTGTTACAATCACAGAGCCATTCATTTCAGCAGAAAACCACCATTACACCACAAAATTAAGTATTATCAATGGTGTTGCTGCCTCAGTCCGAACTGTGCGGCCAACACTTGGGAGTCCAGAAGGGCAACTTGGGGCTACCACACAATTCACAAAGATACGAGGAGAGCAATATGCGTAGAAGGGGTATGCCCTAAAACCCTACAGGTTGAAGATCCCACATCAAGGCAGTCATGGCACGTGGCACAGTAATACCTACATGCTCATAGCAGCTGAGGCTGGATGTCCCATGCTCTTCCCAAAATGCGGCTCCGCAGGGCAATCGGGGTGAGAGCGAGCCGATTCCTCCCAATAGATGGCAGCAATGCATGGAGACACAGGCACTTCTCCCAGCCCTCGTCCAGCCTCAGACACAGGTGAGCACCCGGGCAGAGGCGAACCGCGCAGGCGGCATCGGGGAGCAGAGCAGGACCCAGGCGCCCTGGGCGCCAGCCTCCAACGGCCGGACCACCCTGCCTTCCCTCCTTTGCTGCTGCTTCATTATTTGTGCACTTGAATGCAAGCGGCTTCCTCCCCCCAACCTTCCCCTCGCCCTCCCCTATTCGGTCCTCCGCTACTTTTGTTTGGTGGTGGAGGCTATTAAATGCCGAATGAGGAAGAGGCCCGTAACAGCGAGCACAAGCACTAGATGTACTCTGAAAATAGACCATGTCAATGGAGCTGGGGTTTTGTTACTAAGTGTCCCTAATCGAACTCTTTGTGACTTAATCACGCTTTTGGCAGCGGCATAAGAAACAAGTAATGAATCAAGTTATTGTATTTCCTGGATTTTACTCTGCTATTGTAGTGTGCGACCCCAGTGAATATGCCGATTCCACTTCTTCCCCTGGGTTAATTCCTCCAGCCCTCCAAGCCCGGCCAAAGGGGCTTTTTTGGAAAGAGCAGTTTCGCTAACACTACATGGTATATAATGGTTTAAAAATCTCATCTAGAACTGTTAAATCTCTGCAGAAGGAGCAGGGGCGAGAGCAGAAAGGGAAAACGGAAAGGGTTCAGACATATTGGGAGCCGGGAAACGGGGAAAAGAAAAAGCAGTAAGCAGTTGCTTTACAAATACAGGCCTCCTACTTTGTTAACACATTTAAGTAATGTTAATTGCAGTGCACTGCAGTATAAAGAGGCATTTGTAATTGATTAATCTATGTTTGCCATTTTCTAATTAAAGAGAAAAGAAACCCTAATTATTCCACTCTGTACTAGGCAGCGGAACAGTCATTATGGAATAAGCAATTTTCCCTCCTCAGACACTGGGTTCCCCTATTCTCCCACGTTACATAAAACCCTCACCACACAACGCTCCCTGCAGCATGGCCGACTTCTGCTTGTTAGGCACTACCAGCATTGCTGAGTTTAACAGCATCCCACTGTGCGGGAGCAGGGGGAGCGGACTGCGAGCTTCAGTTCAAGCTCCAAACCTTGCAAAGGATGGCTGTGAGATGTTTTCCAGGCCCCCCATCCCCATGAAAAATAAGATCGGAGAGAAAGATGAATTTTGGAACCCAATCCCATCACTACATCTGTATTGATGCCGGTAGATTAGAAAGAAACCAAGAAGGCCATTGGGAAAAAAAAAAAGACTAAGCCCTAACAGAGGGCCTGTGTCAGGTGGAAAGAGATGACACGAGCCTGAGCTGCTGCTGCTTTGTTCTGCATCGCTTGAACGACAGAGAAAGGCAGCAAGAGCATTTGCTCTCCTCAGGGTGCAAATCACAACCTGTGGTCCAGGGTGACGGACTTGGCCCCAGCTGCCGTTGCAGCTCCTGAAATTCTCTCGAGAAAGAAAAAAGCCCAGCCTGACGCCAGCTCCCAGTGCTGACCCCTCCGAATTGCTCCATGGCCTCTCCCATTCCCTCCTCCACACCCCGGACTACTGCAACATCTCCCCTTGCTTGGGGAGGGCAGTCCGTGGTCCAAGAGGAGCAGAAACGGGAAAAGCCTCCAACAGTGTTGGAGAGGCCGAGTCTCTCTCTGCTCACTCCGAAAGGTTGACGTCTACAATAAAGTTGGACACGACAAATCCAGAGCTAGGTAAATTTGTTCAATGACATAGAGGCTAGCTGATGGAGAAAGATGTAAAGAAAACAGGCTCCCCTTTCCCTGGCTTAAATGAGGCAGGATGGAACATTTTCTCTTTAATTTGGAA
>NW_009185698.1:0-90973 GCF_000690835.1 Fulmarus glacialis | reverse complement strand
ATGCGCTACCTGCTGATAAATCACAGGCCATTGCCTGACTTGAGAAACGGGGAAAACTACAGTACACTAATTTGCTACAATCACACATTTGGCACACAAGATGCAGTCACTTCAGAGCTGTTCTCCAGAAATTGTTAAACTGCACCACATTGCACTTAAAGCAAGTATTCAGGGTAGGTGATGCGACTCCCTGATTTTATTCAAGTGCCCAGTGCCGTGTTTCTATCTCTGGTTTCTGTAAAGGCACAGTTGGTGATAAGACGCTGAGAGAGGATGATGCTGATCACACGCAACCCAGCTCAGAGCAGAGTTTGGAGTTCTTGCTGCAAAGGTACTGTGGGGTTGGATTGTAACTTTTTCACTTTTCACGATTTTAAAAAAGCTTTGAGAGAAAAAATATTTCATAATTAGACAGTGGGACTCATTATTCCAAGATATTGTTGAAGACACGTAGGAGGATTTTTAAAAAGAGCTTAGACATGAATAAAGATAAAGAATATGCAGTTTTAAGCCAGGCAAGGGTTTAAAAGAGAACATAAAACCCTCATGCTTCAAATTGAGACCCATTTTTAATAACTGGGGGTTGAGAGGAGTATTATTTTCTGCCAAGTGCCAATGTCCTCCTCCTTGCTAGCACATCTTAACTGGTAGAAGAAAGTTGTTCTCAATCTTGCATGGAATCATTATTCCCAGCCCCAAAGCAGACCCAATGCGATTACTTACATTACACAAAAACAACAGAAGTGACAGAATGGGAGGATTTTAAAGTTAAGCCTTTTCAGCATAGATGAATAAAATGTGGTGAGACTAAGTTTCTGCCCCTTGGCTGAAGGAGATCTTAAAAAATGAAACTTCAGAGACCCCAGAGGTGCAGGTAGATGACAAGGATGGAAACAGCACAGCTTAAATGCTCGGTTTTTCCTGTACTAGTATAGCAGAGGCCCCAGATAATTGCAGGGATCTGTTGTGCTAGATGCTATACAACCCCCTAGACATTGCTGATAAGATTATTTTGGTATTTACTACGCGATAAAGTTACATGAGCATAGAGATGCTTCCAAGTTAGAAGTGGCCAATTCACACACACAAAGATTGAAGATCCAGATCCCCATATCCATACATGTGTATTTAATTTTAAGCACGAGTAATCCCTTAAATCACAGACTTTAAGGAACCACTCATGCTTAAAATTAAGCACACATGTGGATGTTTGCAGGGTCAGGTCTGGAAGATCATTTGCCTCAGTTTCCACCTGTTAGGGGAGAGTGCCTTTTCACACTGCCATTTTTCCCTTTTTCCCCAGTTTTAGCTACACACTGTAATATCTGGGCCTGTGTTCGGTACAGCAGTTTAAGGACATGCTGGTCCTTACACTGGGGCCTTGAGAGGTGTGGGTTTTTTATACAAGTAATAAAATTAGTCCATTATCAGAAATCTCCTGAAGAAGCAAAAAATAAAATTGAAAATGCAGAAAGTTAACCAAATATAACCTCTGCCATTCTTATTCAATGCCAAAGCAGCTCAGAGGTGAGCAGCATGTTTCTTCCCCCATCAGCTGGATATGTCTGTGCTGTGCATAGATGAAGCCCATGGCATCACCCCATGGACGAGGAGAGGGCAAGACACAGGTAAACAGGCAAGGCATTAAGCTGAGAATTAGAGACACATGGCCTATTTTTAACTGCACTGCACAACCTTGGGCCAGTTATATCATTTTTTGTGCCCCCGTTTTTCCCTCCTTGCCTTTGTTTTGTCTATTCACAGTTTAAGCTGTTCAAGAGAAAAATGTATTGTAACAGTTCTTAGAGATCCCACTTGAGCTCAGGGCTAAACTATACCAGATCCCAGAGAAGGCAGCAACCAACAGAAGCACTACCCAGCTACTCTGGGTCCCAAGAGTCCTTCACAACAACATGACAGCCAAACAAAGACCATAAACAAGTTCTTCTGGAAACCATCTTTTTCCTTATGTGAATTAAACCATTCAGTGTCACAAACACATAGCAAAGCAGATGCATCTGAAAACCTCACACAGAGCTTTGCATATCACTCCAAATAGTTACTTTTGAGAACCTACCCTCTTCTTTAGAATAAAAAGCAGAAGAGCAATCATAAAAAATACCAGAAACCCTCCAAACTTACCAGTTACAAGGGATGTAAGCCTATAGGAACCAGGTGGCAACAGCTACCCTAGCAGAAACACACTTTCTTCCTTTCCCACCTCAATTTAAAGGGCCAGAGGGCAGCTAAACTGGGAACTGCAACTCGGGCTCAATTTTTATTTCTGTAATAAAAATAAAAATAATAAAATGCAAAATTCTGAACCTGGTAGACCTTTCACTGCACCTTATGAGACTATAAATTACTATTTTGCCCAGTGAGTACAAGACAAGTTGAAGTATGATAGATACACAGTTAACAAATCTGACTAATGTAAGTGAAGGAGGAAGACTTTATAATAACAGAGTATCCTGGTAAAGAAGACCCTGGAGATAATTTTCTTATGTGACACTTGTTTTAGTATTTAGGTAAATGCACGTAGACATTGCTGGTCTGTTGAGACATTACATTGATCCTGGAGTTGGAGTTCTTTACTGATGCTGCCATGGCTTGGGCTCAGCAAATTTCTCAACGGAGATGGCAGACATCTGCCCAGGTGGACATGCCCTCCTGTCTTTCTAGTGGAAGTTGTGCTTCAACCTCTGGACAAAATGCTTCCGAACATTTTTAGAAGTGAAAGATTTCCTTCATCCTAGTGTCACGCCAGAGCTAGATGTGTTGGGATGTATGATGGAAATTCATCCTTGTTCTGTGCCCAGTTTGTTCTTTTTACTCTGCTCACCTAAGGATAATCTCTGCCTGTCCATGCCTTATCCCCATGCTAAAGATAAGAGGATGCAGGAATGAGGGGGAAAAAATAATTGAACTAATGTCTTTTTAATGATTTGGAGAAAAAGCTAAGCTGTTGAAATCCTCCCATTGTTAATCAGGTGATTCATCCCTTACCTGCTATCACATCACATTTCAGGAGGATTTTCTCCTACCTGGCGTTTATGTTCAGTCCAATGACTTGATAGTCCTCCTGAGCGGATGTAATCCCCAGGTACAGCAGTGTGAGTGTTGCTCTCCACAGGATCTGTCCGTGACTCTATTTCATAGTGCTGAAATGTCACCAGAACATAGTTCTCTGCAGAGGGAACTAACTGAAGGAAACCACCAAGAATTTGGCTCCACATTATCACCCAAATCACTAGTAAATTATCTACTTTGTTTTAAGAAAGGAGTACTTGGAGCAAAGAAAGACAAGGAAGTTCATCCAAACCCCTTGATCTGAATCCCCTTTGGGCACAATAAAAATAAGTTCTGGCTTTCTACTCCTTTATAGATTGTAGGCAATGAAAGCTTCAAGTTCACCAACCCTCCACAGAGCTTGGCTTCAGTCAGCATAGATGGTATCTGGGGCTTTTGGAAAAAAATTAAAAGGGTTGGAAGATGTCTGCAGCTCTGACACGATTATTTATGGGCCTTCAATGAGTGTTGGCTGGAAAAATAATCAAGAGTGGGAACTGAGGGGAAAAACAAGACAATGAAGCTCAATAGGCTTCTTTTTGCTAATATAGGACCCCACAAAATAAAGGGGCTTCTGAAAGTCTGTAGGCATCCACAGGATTTGCTAGAAAATCATTGCAAGAGTTTAAATCTACAGAGACAGGGCCAACATTTGACCAAATGGGAAGATCTCAAGCAAAAAAAAAATCATTGGTCACATTTGGAGAACAGTTACTTGAGTCAGCCTGGCCTAAACCCCTGGGCTTGTGCATATACAAACCTCCCTTGACTTTCAATTTAGTCGCTTATAGCCTGAAATGATAGAAAGGGGCTTATCAGCTACAGAACTGAAACTACCATTTTTACAGCTGCTTTCTGCTCTGCAAGGGAATAGCCGGGGAGAAGATCCGTATTATCCCTGTTCTGGTGTAGTCAGAGGTTTGGCCAGGCCAGCATTACCTTTGTTAAAAGCACACTCCCCAATGTGCAGCGCAGAGAGCTTGAGCAATGGCAGCGCCCAGCAGAAGCTCCACCTAAAGCAGGGCTGAAAGGGGACAGATACAGCCTTGTGCTCTTGTTCTCCCCAGAGATGCATCTACCCCTGGAGAGAATGGCATCCAAAACAGCAGAAGGAATCTTCCCATGGTCTCACAGCAGATTGGTGGTGGAGGAACAATTTAAAAAATCAGATTTATCGCCTCTGTTCCAGCAGCCCTTTGGTGACTTCTTGTTGAGCCCCAGGCAAACTCATTCTGAGATCATGAGGGAGCGCTCGGAGCAGCCTCACATAACGGCGAGGCTGAGCGCAGAGGACACCGCAGACCAAGGTAGAGTGACAGAAGCTGAAACTACTACGGACAGGATCCTCAGAGCCTACAGAGAAGGTGGGGCCGACAGACCTTCCAGAAAACTGAAAAGGCTTTGGCAAGATAAACAAACAGTAGTTACTCACTTCTTGGGAGAGACTTAAACGGGATTCAAGAGTTTTCTCATGGTTCCACAAACAACTGTCGTTATCCATAGCTCATCTCTGTGTCAAACTGAGGTTTCTACTCCCTCCCCAACATGCTGAAAGAAGAAGTGAAAAGGTTACACATTTATCTTATTTCTTCGTCTCCCAGGACTTGTCTTTACTTTTCTCCTATTTCCTTAATGCAGGGGGAGAGAGGGAGAAAGAGAGAAAAAGGAAACAAAAAAGTTCTCCATGGAGAATTCAATTCAGCAGAATTACACTGCTCTTACGTCCGCTTCGAGGCTCTCTCCCACGCACAGCCTGTGGCTTCCAGCACAATATCTGCACAGCCCCAGCACTGTGTCAGCTTTGATAAGAGCCCCTGTGTAATCAGTGCAGTACCAGTTATCCGGCTACAATACTGTATGATTTCCTCTTGTGGCTTCTTCATTCCTGTTTATAATTAAAGAAGGACTTCTTGCCATGCCAAAGGCTATATAAAAATAAGTAATAAGTAATAAAGTGATGGCATTGATCCAACAGCTTGCTGCTGCCGCCGCTCTTATTCTTGCAACACAGTAATATCCAGCAGTGGTTAATAGCATTAAGGTTTTGGTGTTTGATTCAACTATTTGCATTTAGCAGTTATAGGAGGATGCAGCCAGCCTAGGTGAAGAAAAGGGCTGATGTGGTTTAGGATTACTGGATATTTAGCCTTTTTATTTAGAAAAAAGTTGAATCATTTGCTGGGTTTTCTTCACGGCATTGTGTTCACCCTGCCGCAATCAAATTGGCCTAAAGTCATAAGCAGGGCAGGTGGTTAGAAGCTCAACCCTGGAGCCAGAACTTGTTCCATCCATTAATTATTTGTGTTGGATAATTAGCTCAAGCGCTATGGAAATCATGGCCCCATTGTGTAAATACATATGGTGCCCCCAAGAGCTTCAGATTTAAATAGACGGGAGAGACAATGGGCAAATTAGCCAGTGCTACACAACAGGTCATCGAGAGCCAGCGGTCCCACCCCAACTTCCCATTTTCCAGGACAAACTGTTCTCTTCATTAGCCCATGCAACTTCAAAGTGCTCCAAATCGCAGCCCCAAGCTTAAAAATTCCTTATCTCCCTCCAAGTGCCTTCGGTCCCTGTCCCTTAGTCAAAGGGACGTAGGGATAAGGAGGAGGTCTCCTGTGTCACTGTATTTCTTTTCCCTGCTCGTGGAGAAGCTGTGTCATACAATCTCCTGCACAAACCAAACAATCTTGCTCTGTTGCATGTGGGAGAGAAATTCTCTTCCTAACCATGTACATTTGTGGGGTGTAACTATTGAGCAACGTACTGTTATTTATTCTTTGTTCTTAAGTAACTTATGAAGGCTCTGTGAAATCAGCACAAGGCTGGGGACTGCAGACACCCAGGGAAGTCACTTCTCCAGGGGCACTGCAGGTGTTGCCATTTTACAAATGAGGGTCTAAGATGGAAGGACTCGAGTCATGCAGGATGTCTGTGGACAAAAAGGGTCCTGGATTAACTAACACTGTAACCACAAGGCCATTTGATTGCATTCAGCACCCTCTTGCTGGTAAGAGAACAAAGCTGAGAACGGACAAGCACAGGACTAATCCAAGCAGTACTACAGAAGTATTTAAAAACACAAGTGTTAAAAAGTCAGGGTGATTTCTTCACCTCTCTCCGATATGTTTTATCTGCTGAGCTCACTGGGATGAACTCACTTAGGGAGTTGCAAAGGTTTCCAAACAAAGGCTCCTACCCATTCCAGATTACACATGAAAAACATTGCTCCCCGTCACTCTGAGTCACTCCTCAGCTGCCAAGCCAAGCCTAACCAAACCCAACCAGCCCAACAGCTTGGGGAGGGGGCTCCCTGCCTTTGATGTCTTTGGCTAGAAACAGTCTTACCCTTTCTTACACCTGAGAAAACATTCTGCAAAGAACCTCCTTTCCTTTCGCTTTGATGCTGTCTTTCACACTCTCTTTTCTTCCTTCACTTCATCTGCTTTCCTTAATGAGAATGTTAATAAGGTACTGCTCTGTAACTCTGAGGATCTCAAAATACTTAACGAAGATGGATCAATTAAACATACAATCCTGGATGAGATAGAGAAGCATGAAAGTGCTTCTTGGAGCCAACTTCTGTTGCTTTGAAACAGAGCCATTTCTCATACACTGTAGGCATTATGTGGGTTACGGAGAGCCCTTAAATGTGGCCCATCTCAGCTGTACCTCAGTGCCCTCCTCTCATGCATTCTCCCTTTATTGGAACAATTTATCTAGAACTTGGGGTGTGTAACACACCCAGAAAATTTTCACTCTCCTTTGCAAATGTTTCATATGATCACCACAAAAAAGGTACTTTCTAGGTACATTCCCTTTTTAAAAGGAATTACAGTCATCCAGGGTGAACAGCAGGCAGAAAGGACTGGATGAAACTGGTAACAGTTTGGATCATGCCTTTAGGATGGCTCTTATTTTATTACCATTATTATCCCTCTACTTCTGTGTTTAGGAGGCTCTGGAGTATCAGGTTGCTTAGAAAAGTTTCCATCATTAGGCCTGATTTTCTACTCATTTAGGAAGACACAATGCTGAAATTGTTGGAGCTACACTTCTGCAAATCCTTCTGGAAATGCAATTCAAAGCCCATTGTGGTCAAGGCCTCATCCACTGAAGCCCACTGACTTCAGCTGGCCCTGCATTAGACCAGAGGTGTGATGAGAATCTGCCCTGGCTTTCTCTTAAAGGACTTTGAAGCCCCATTTGGCAACTTGTTTCCTGTCCTCGATTCATCCTGATGCTCATGTGCATTAAAGTGCTCAGCACCTCACCAGCCAATCCTGTCCTCCTTAGTGCAGTGCTGGAAATAGGGGCTGTTCTCTGTCGCTGGCAGACCTCATGGGGAAGCTGTCAGTACAGGCTGTTTCCAATTTCTGCACTTTGAGCAAGACTTTCTACTCCAGTGTATCCAGCTTGGGTTGAGAAGATAGATGTTAGCCACAGAGCCTCCTTTTTGTGGTTTCCCGAATGCTTTGGTTTAAGACTCCTTTTCCTCCTTCCCCCCCATAGATGCAATTTTATTCTGGAGATATGGAAATTTGCAGTGCAAGCTTGTTAAAATACCAGATGGGTTTTGGTGGTGATGGTGGTAGAGCAGAAGAGATACTTACAGGCTTGACTGAAGTTTTCCCAACTAAAGCCTGCCACAAATATGCAGTTGCCTTCCTGTGAGAGCGATCTAAACAAGACTGGATGTGTGGATCTGGCCACTGAATGCCCTGGACAAACAGAGGGCTCATTCACTGGTCAATCATAAACAGAAATTACATACTTGGTTGCCCACTTTTCATTCGTGTTTACTCTCTTCTCTCCCAGCCATAAGGCAGGTGATGGCCAGATCCAAACCTCACTGAAATGAAAAAGAATCGTTCCCTGCATTTCACTGGCCTTTGGGTTAGGACACAGTGTTTTTTTAACTAGCTATTTTATTCTGTTTCCCCCCTTAAGAATCCAGCACAACCTTGAAAGAGGTTGTTTTAATGAAAATAACAACCCAAAGCTCCAGGTGGGATTTATCTGTCACATGGGTTTACAGACATGCCAGACTTTGGCCATATCTATCCTCACATCACCCAGACTAAGGCTATGAACGCCCTGCTGCCTGGAATTGCCACCAAGACGGGCTGGAGGTCAAACTTGCTCCCTAGCCTCATTGCTTACCCGCCGTTCACCTTCAGATCTGGTTCTGGGGTGCCTCAGCTGCTATCCCTGAGTGGAAAAGCCTCAGCAACACCTTTGCACAAATTCTACTTGTGGTTATGAGTAGTTGGAGTGAGTGTTGTCACATCATGTCCTCCTGCAGATATTCTCAGTTTAGCTCCTCCTAAACATAAAAAGGAGACACAGAGACAGAGTTACGGCAAGACAAACTGCCAGCAAAGACAGAGAGCGTGTGGGTCACTGGGTGTGCAGAAACCCACTGCCGAGCTTTCTATTGCCACTAAAATTTAGACATAACCAGAGAATCTTGGCAGACGAAGTAGGAGTCCAATGACATAGCGTTGTTTGCAACGAGGAGTAGTAATAGTGTAGAACTGTAAGAGCATTTCTAACAAGACAAGCTCTGCAAGGCAACGTGATGAAAGCTGCGTCAGGTGAAGCTACAGTCTAGCCTTAGGCATTTTGACTAATGCAAAGGTGAAGACATGTACTTGTCTTTTTGACCTGGTTCCTTTAAGTCCCATCCAGCTGTGCAGATAAAGATGATTTATGGAACATTTCATTACTAATATCACTTATCTCATATTCCAAGAGATGATACTGTGTTATCTTAAGCCTTTTTTCATACCTGATCACTATTATCTTTCAAACAGATGAACCAATGAAGAGGTTGAGGCTGGTGGATATGTGCAGTGGGTACCGGCTGACTCAGGGAAGTATAGAGGAAGCAATAACACCAGAGCACCGGCTGCAATTTTGTACTTTGATTCAAAAAGAAACACATTTTATTAAAAAATCAGGAATTGCTTGGAACATCAAGAGCAAATAGGTTTGTCACCACTTGCACTGCTTAGTAACAGGATTTCGGAAAGATTAGAGGCTTGATTCTCTTTATCATGAAATGCCTTCCATGTATCTCTGGTTTCAACATCTATGTTTTTGGGGACGATGAAACCAAGTGTTACTGACCAGAAGAAAACAGAGCGATTATGGAGCAGGACTATCTACTCTGGGTCTTGCGCAGGTATGAATAAAATCTGAACATCTGCTACATTAATCCTGACCACTGTGTAGGCATTTTAAATGAGACAGACATCATGTCTTGCTCTAGCACTGCAATACATATGATAAACTGGGAGTAGGATGAAAGACTTAAGATAAATCTGACTCTTCAACACAAGTGAGGTGGGCCAGAAAGGCCTGTTTAATTCTTTTGTATTAAACATGAAGCAAAGTGCCACTTATATATCACACTGACAGAAATTAATTACAGCTTCCTCCAGCATGATCCTAAAAGAATCTAAATCACAACAAGGTCCCATCTTACAAAGCGACTTTATGTTTCACGTGTGATGTTACAAATTACTTCAAGTGACAGTATGTCAAAGTGGTAATTAACTTGATGAGTTTAAATTACATTCTATAGGAGAAGAAACCATGTTCTTACACATCAGAAATTTTTATATACTATCTCCTATGGGAAAAGCCTCATATAAAAAGAAACCTAGTTGTGTCTGGCTTTTATTATTTATTGAACAATGCTCCATTGATTCACAGATCCTCTCCAGACAGCTCATAAACAAGGCCTGTAGTGCAAAGTTTAGACAAGGACAAAGATTTCTGAACTCTTAAGCATAACTCAAAGCTCTGTGATTACCCACACCGGAAGGAATGGACAGAGCTGGAATTTATAAGAGAGAAATGCAAGAAATGCAAAGATACTTTGCTGAAGGAAAAAGTCTGATTTCTATGAAAACTGCAGTATCATGGCTTTTTCCCTCTGAAGTGTGCTTTTGGGTACACTTGTTCCAGAAGTGTTTCTACTGAACTCATTAACTACCAGTTCCTCCAAAACTTCTTGCCCCAAGGAACACCCAGCAGATTTATTTTGGGCAAGCACACATTTTTCTCAGGCCTTTGGTTGAAAGTCTACCTACTTAAAATGCATACTAACAAGGAGGGTTTCATGCAGTTTGGGATTTACTGGTTTACATAAAAAAGGCCATGGTTAGAGCAAAAGGCTACCTAGACCACCATCCTGCTTCACTGTGGCCTGTGGTGCTAGAGAAAGTTTGAAATGGTATTTCTGCCAGAGTGTCTCCCCAGCAGTTCAAATGAAAGCAAAGTGTGAACGTGACAAAGTCAACGTCATCAAAGGCATCTTAAAATCACCCCCTCACTTCCCTGGCTGCACGGTGGGGCTGGCTGTACCTCCTCTTCTCAAAGAGGCCTTAAGAAGATAACTGTCCCAAATTGGTGCTCATATCTGGGGTTCCCACAGACACCACATATAATCTCTTAAATTGGCTTAATTGCTTGGAAGCCAGTTCAGCTCCTAAAATCAATGGAACAACTTTAGTGGCAGTCACATCTCCTTATATCCAGCTGTTAAATCATTTAAAGGCAGCTAAAGCTACATTCAATTCTCTGCCATTACCGTCACTTCCCACGTAAGCAAGTGCTGAAGCTCTCTCTCTTTCCAATGAAAGGAGAGGTGGGGTCCGTGGGATCATGTTCTCAGCAGAGAATCTCAGTATTAAAACATCATCCACCCTATGAAAAGGGTTGAGAACCCCTTGGCCTCCGTGAACCCTGAAGGAGCATTTCCAGCGCTGTCAGAGGGGCTCCCTCTGTTATTGCAGGCAGCCCTGTCCTACCCTGGCTCTCGTTCTTGTTGATGATTGTCATTTCTAATCTTTTGGCAACATGCACAGTCCAAAAAAAAAAAAAAAAACCCCAACAAAAAAAGTTCCTCTGAGTTGGCTGCATCTCAGCTTCCTGGCTTGAGGGATGAACTGCTCTGCCCCAGATCCAGCTCTTCTTAATATCCAAAATATGCTGCAAGAAAGGTCATTGGAAGGGAGTGGGCTAATTCAAGGCACGATTGTATCACGCTTAAAAAAACCTGAGCCTGATGAACCTATTTTCCACCTGATGAGCAGTACCCTGAGTTTGTGCAAGTATTCCAGTCCTACTGAGTATTCAATACAGAGACCTCATAAGCTTAATGACATATAATTTACATGTCACAATTAATAGTCCAATTTTTTTCTATGCCACTGATATTTTCTGCCTTGCTTTCTCTTCCAGCCTGGGTATTTCACCCTCCGGTGTAACCTAGACATGTTCTCAGCTGGCATGAACGAACACAGACCCGTTGACTCTCATGGCGTTACCCACCACGAGACCCTGGCTGACAAACACGGCTCGTTAAAATCGAAGCTCCTGCCTGATGGGACATAAGGCGCACAGGGACCGAGAGGAATTTCGTTTAATTACTTTGTTGCATAAGTTTCCTACTTTTGGTCTGGGCTTCTAATTAGAAGCAAATACATTCCGTTTGAAATCTCAGTAGTTTCTGTGAAATCCAGAAGGTCATTCTTGTATATGACACTGAGAAGTCTGGTATCATCTTCATTTTCAGACCAGCCAATGTTATACCCTTACATGTTGGGCTATGAAAGATATGCTTAGAATCAGCATGAACTTCATTTCATGCCCCAACAAATCCAGAAGAGACTTTTGAAAAGCCTTCAGGGTCAAAGATTTCTTTCATATCAAGTAATAATGCCAGTATGGGATGATATTCGAACCCAGAGCATCTATTTCACTTCCTTTCAAATGCAAAATGGACTGTGGTCATATCTGTCATTGATGCAATTACAAAAACTTCCTAGTTATCCACTCTTTTAGCATTATTCTGCCTCCCTTTGGAAATGGTTTCAGTTACATTTCCATCACTGGATTCAGAATATTCTGGTTTCTCAGCTAAAAACTATAATACCGAATCCTACCAGAGTCTCTAGAATTCACATAAGCATCTGGGTTGTGTTTGGGTTTTGGCTTTCCTTAATAGAATAGCAAATAGCAGCTGGGAGGAGAACGAAAATCATTGGGATTCATCTCTTGCTTCAAGACAATGAAGTTACATAATAAAATAGGAGAAACCCATGTGATTTAGCAGGCAAGTTGAGAGAAGTAGAAAATCAGTTTTACTGCTAAAAACTGTGCAGAGGGCCAGAGGCAGATACAACAAAAATAGCAGCGTATGTGGTGTCATGCCTTTGGGTCCACTCGCTGACTTAGCTCCGTGGACTTAGCTCCAAAGATCTCGCCCATCGTTGCTGATTCATTGTTATTAATTAAAGCTGAGACACATCCCTCATTATTCCTACTCGCGACATCCACCACGGCGCTGTGTCTGGGCCCCTTTTCCCCCTCACCGAGGACAGCCTCTCTCTGTCTTTCCTGTCCCATTCAGATGCAGCGAGAGCCCCAGTAAAGGAATCAACACCAAGGGGAAGAGGAGGGAGAAATTTCCCTGCTGTAGCAAGAAGATATTTTCTAGTTTGGGAAACGCTGACCTTTCTGCAGAAAACTGTTGTCCAATAAAGACTGTAAAGACACTTGCAAATCCCAGAGCAGAGAATTCAACCGTGGGCCTATTATTTTTAAGAAGCTGTGGATGGACTTTTTACAGTTCCTGCCTAAATATTATCCCTAGGAGGATCATCTTCCATTACGTGGGATTAAAACTGGAGGTTTTTTAATACTGCAACAACATAAATACCTAGGATGTAACTAGAATGGGTATATGTTTTCTATTCTCACATCTATTTATTTATCTTAGTAGGAAACAACTTCCACTGAGACTGGAAACTGAGTGTTTGGGTTTTTCTAAGATTTCCTTTCAAAAGGCAAAAAAGCAGATCACAGAAACTAAACATTTAAGAGGTATACTGTTAGCTGCACTCCTTTAAAATTCGAGGAGGAGAACTATGTCCCTATAGTTAAATCAGACAGCATGCCGCATTTCTGAGTTAAAACACCAAGACTGGGAAAACAGTATGTCCCAGCAGCTCTTGACGAATGCAAGGTCCAAAAAACTGTCTAACAGCCTTCCTTGGACCACAGCCTGAGGAGGGACATCAGGATTCCTGCAGGAGAACAAGCTGCATTGTCACCATGCAAGAGAAATGTAAGTCTTTAATTTGGGGGATCTGGCATATGGCAGTTACTGTACGTGGGACACACTAAAACCTAATCTGTTAACCATATGCTTGGGAATAGTTCCTGTGAGAATATTCGGAGCCTGTGTGTAGGTACGAGTGAGCACGTGTGGTCTTTGCCTCCCCATCCAGAGGTGACTATGATACCTCCAAACAGAAATATTTCTGTCCCAACGAGGAGAATTCGCCATCTACCGACTCCTGTTTTCTGTTCCTCTTCTAAGCATTTGCTGCTATCTTTGTGGAGTTTAAATCATAAAGTTTATATTTGCTCAGCTACTTTGATGCCCAGCGGTGTAATCCTTGGAGTGGTATCCATGGCAAAATTCCATTTCCATTAGGTGAAATATGTATTTATGCAGGGAGCTTAAATGAATCGTTTAAAGCTACAAGAAAAGGAGTTAATTAGGACATACAGGGCTTGTGTTAACTAGTTGGTTTTAATCCTTTCAATGTAGAAAGGATAATATGTAATGGGAATTTTTCATTTAGTTTTTTAAAGCTCTGAAAAATGTTAGAATAGTGATGCTATATTAATGTTAGAATAGTGATGCATTTCTACTGCTAAAATAAAACAATCTGCTGCTGAAATGAAGCTATACTTAGGGGCATAATCTGTTATAAGGACTTAAGCTAACATCTAACAAAGGGAGTCTGGGAAGGAAATTCCCTGAAGGTAGGTTATTTCAGAGCTGCTCACTGCAGAACACACTTTCTTTCAAAGCAGCTGGTACCAGCCATTACAAAACAGAGCTCAGGAGAGCAATTGGACTACTGAACCAGTGTGGCCCTTTCTCTGTTCTATTTATACATTTATCTGCCTTGGCAGACCTTGAGAGACTGAAGGACTTCGCTCATGTGGATCTCACTGGAAGATGAAGGTTTGTTTAGCTCACACGTGAATCTGCTCCACGACTTGAGCGTGGCTAGCGCTTGTTATCAAGCCTCTATCATGCTAAATGTCCTGCAATAACCAAACTTTCCATGGAAGGCTTTTGCGACTGAACCTTTCTCATGCACTGAACCCAATGCCCTCCCCAAAAGAATGGCTTTTATGGGCATTGCTCCTTTCACCTTCAGGACTGTGTATTTGGAGATATAGCAAGTTAAGAATTTCCTTATTGCATATTAATGCCCTTTAATGTGCTTTGAACCTTTTCATTTTAATTACATTAGTTGCCATTCTATTTAAAGTTCCTACAATCTGGTTACTCTTATTCAAATCAGGTTTCCGATTCTCCACACTTAGCTGCTGTTTTTCCGCTTTGCTAAATGCGGAGCTCTTTTTCCTGCGACCTTAAAATCAGCATTAGCACCTTGCAAAGGACAAATAGGAAAAGACAACCCCCCTTCTTTGCAGCCATAGGACCCAATCTTATTCCCACTCAAGCAAAGCAGGTGAGCAAATGATCTTTCCCTCATGCATTTTTTTATTTTCATTTTCCTGCTATAGAGTCATGCTTCTGGATGGGTGAAATTGAGGCAAAGATAAGTCAATAAGCTGTGGGAGCTAGCACAGTCATCTATCCTTGCCTCAGTTTCCCGGTGGCAGGACCTAAGATTACAGATCACTGGAGTTTTATCCTGCTGCTCTAACTGTGACACTGTATTGGACTCAGTAGAAGAAAATGCAATTAAATAGGATCAGCTGCAATTAAGCAGGATCAAAATAGTTCCCCTCCCATTTAAACAAGCAAATTAAGCGCAAATTTTTTGCATGTGCCCATTTATCAGCTGTTTCTATGGTAACACTTGTTTTTCTTAATACTGTGTCTCATTTGTATCACGGTAACACCCTGTAATCCTGGTCCCATTGTCCTGGCTTCAGTGGAAATGTGCATAAGAGAGAGTCCTTTAGTCTAAAGATCTTACTGTCTACTTACAGACTTCCACAGTGGTTAACTTAAACTGATACAAATTTATGGTCACTATTATTTTGGTTGCAGTGGCTTATCCCAGCATAGGCTAAATATTCTCCTTCCTGGCTTGAACTGAACTGAAACAAATTTTGATTGAACTTGAAGAATCAATGTTTACTCAGCAATTTCCAGCCCTTTAACCAAACTAGTTTAAAATCACAACTTCAATAAACCACTTTAAGTCCCTTGAGTGGAGTGAGGCTATTCCTCACTGTTAGAAACTTTGTGGGTTTTTGTATTGAAATGCCTCTTTCGATGTTAAATTCCAGCAGTCATAAGACCCTGTTATTTTTACCTGGATGCAGGTAAAAAAATATCTGCCATTGCAGGGCTACACCATCCTATCCGATCTACTCATTTCCATAACATTTAGGTTACCATTTTCTGCTTTTTGTTACAAACCCTGCATTTGTTGCAGGCTGTTGGGGCTGTTTTGTGATGCGTGATGATCGACCTGGAGATGCTGCAGAGCCTTCTCCACCGGGAGCTGTTACATGGCTGCGTACAGGCTGTGCGGCGTTGTCTTTCTCTAAGATTGACTCTCATGGTTGATCTTGTCTAATCACCATGAAGTGAAAACTACCCGTCCCCTGAAAAAACAGGATTTTGCGTGGCGGAAAGCCTCTGCTGAACTAATATTCTTGTTTCTCTTTCACAGGCAAAAGGATTTCAAAGCATCTCTGCAGAACTCTTGTAAAGCTGGGGTGTCATTCTTTGGAAATACGGGTCCTATTGACTAAGCCATCCAGCCCATAAGCCAAAGCAGCAACCACTACGACCAAGAACGACCTTCCCTGAAAATCCCTCAGACTCTTTGAAAAACACAGGGATACCTGGGTGTGTCCTAAGGACACATCTCCTTAATACTTAAAGGTGCCTAATCTGCTATACACTTCTTGAAGTCTAATGGAGGATTGAATGTACATTGATGTTTCCTATTAGCATCTCTCAGTTAAATTGGTATCACAACAAAGATTACACGGATGCTTTCAAATGACAATTAATTATATTCAGAGGCCAGAAATAGCTAGGTGCTATTTCTACTGTAGGCTGCCTTTGATCTGCTCTAGTGAATGCATAAAAGTTTGAGGAGTCTCCTACAAGCAACCTGCATCTACAAACTTTTTCTCATGCGAGGGGTTGAGCATCTCCTAGCAAAGTCCAGAGACCAGTTTTGCAGCCTAAGACTGCCTGCATGGGTAAAGATTTGCAGAATCAGGCCCTTCGTGGCCTCTGCTCCCTGCTTAATTTGCTGTTATTTGTTTAGCTCCTGTGCAACAGAGGTTTCCTTAGCAACTGCTGTATCCTTTTACAAGTCATTGTTAATGACAGACATTGACGTCGGCTGTGTACGAGGATGCTAAAAGGGATGGCACCCAATAAAAAATAACCTTTGTGATTACCCAGTTTCCTTAAGTAAACACCACTATTACCCATCAGGAACTTGCTAGAGGGACTTCTCTTTTGAACAATAATGCATGTTGCCTTTCGCATTACCAATGGGAGCCTTTTTAAAGCTTGCAAAGGTCAATAGGAAAATCTCTTGTCCTTTTCTCTTTGTGCCTAATGCCAACACTTACTGGCATACGTCTGGCCAGGAGAGAGGCAATTGCTCTCTAGACTGTCTTGCTTCTAAAGACTGAGATCCAATTTCCTGCGCAGAGAAAATATCACTTTGTTGTTAAGTGGATGGGAGGTGGCGGAGATCTGGGCCCCGTTCTCAGCTTTCCTCACACGCTTCCCGCCTGATTGTCTGCAAATCAGTCAGGTTCAGATTCCCCAAAACGGGGACACTGGCTGCTCCTTGTTACAAAGCAAGCAAAACCGGTGGTTCATTTCTGCAGATTCTCTGCACTGAAGAGGTTGCAGAGCAGAGATCAGGTGCAGAATAAAGTTCCCCAACAGGGTGAAAACCGTAACTTTTCTTCACTGGCAGTGTTCCCCCTCCAACTCCATATAACATCTGGTACCGGAGACAGAATGGGACATGATTAACTAATTTTATTACTGAGTTCATTAATGTTTTTCTGAAGATGCTGGTCAGAGGCAAAGGAAAAGATGGCTCAGAGCCATTGTCCAACATGGTATTAATAGGAGCTTGAGCATGTAGCTGATTTCCAACTTTCTGTTGGAGAAGTGGGTAGAGTAGTTTATGTTGAGTTCACACTGCCAGTGCTAGACTCTTACTGGTACTGGAGCGAGCTAGTTTAAAGCTTGCCTGTATCTGTTTTATTCATCTAGAATGCTGACATGCCCTGAAACGGAATTTGGACGTTTTCCCATGGAAAATTATGACTTTGCATCAAAAACTGATCATTTTCCAGTTTGTGAATATTATTTTTTGACAAAAAGTTGATGCTTTTTTTTTTTCAGAAGAAACTGGATTTGCTGTTTTCTGGTGAAAATATGAAAAAATTGAGGCACACGTGCTTTCCGTGAATGTTTTCAATTTAGTTTGAAAACTCAAGTTTATACAAGAAAATGAGAGAAGAAAGTTTCAAAAGAATTTTCTACCAGTCCCAAAGCCTAGACTTCTCTGGTTTAGCACATTACATGGGTTGGGTACAGCTTGATTTGAAACTGGATCCAGGTTAGGAGACCAGGCTGTGCCTCTATTTTCACTTTCCCCTCTACATCTAGGGGTACACAGATCTGCGGTTTGATTCAGGCTTATCTCAGTAGGAATTTCAGCCACAGGCTAATTATATGCAATATCCTCTTACTTTTCCCTCCAAACTCAACAGAATTTTGGATTCAGTGGGAAGGAGGTTTTAGTTGTTATCTCAATAAATTCTTGATAAGCTGAACACTAACACCAGGCTTGGATACATAGGAAAGTAATGGAGATTAATGGCTGAAACCCAGTTTAAAACCAGCAGCATTTGTTTTAATTTCAAGTTCTTGAATGCCAAACGATGCTATAACTGGAGGAGGACAGTGACTGTAACCTCAAAATGAGAACAGCGTTCTTGAACAAAATTTGCTACTGCAATCGGTTTTTATCTTGGGCTGCAATTATTTTCAAATGAGTGATAACCACTAATACTGCAAGGACCAATATTCCTGACTAATTCTTAGCTACTCAGTGTATAGGTTTTCCATTTTCAAGTATTTTTTGAAAGTGATCAAAAATTCATAAAGAATAAAATAGATTTTATTGGCTTGGGAAAAATTGCATGGGCCAAATCATTTCTTATGTTTAGGCAGCTCCTTTCTGCTATTACAGTGCAAATTGCCTAAAGCTGGTGTGACCTGGTACTGCACAAATGCTGCACACTATCCATCAAGCAAGTGCAGGTGAAATGGCCCAGAAACAAGCATCCCTCTCGCTATACATGGGTATTCCGGTCCATACAAGGAGATTTTGAGGGACTAGGATAGAAGATAAGTTGGTCTGGATAAGCTGGTCTACTCTTGAACTGCAGGTAAAGATTCCTTTCAAATATGTCTGAAGAAATGCAGGAAAGCCTAGAATTGAGAGGCAGGAAAAAAGCCTGTAATGAATCCATTATTTACTTTTCTTTTTTTGTTGTTGTTGTTTTCCCTCTTTTTTGCTTGCCCCCACAGAGAAGAGACCTAAGTTCTACTTGCAGTTTTGCTTCATGACGTTGGATATGGCCTTTTACTGCTCTCTGTCTTCGTTTCCCATGTATAAAGTGGGGATATTCATAGAAGCAGAGTCAGAAGGGAACTCCAGGTCAACATCCAGTACCCTCTTCCAAGACAGGAGCAGTTTCGTCCATGTCATTTCCAAAAGCTGTTTTTGTTAGGCCTGTTCATAAGAACTGCTTGGGCTGGAGATTGCTCTTGAAAAGCAATAAATTCTTTGTAAACTTATGTGAAGTTTAAGCTCTTTTGAAAACTTTGTTTCTTTATTGCTAGGATGTTTTTCCTAGTATTTAACCTGAGTCCTCTTGTTGCAGCATAAGCCTGCCCCTTCTCACTTTGTGCACTGTGGCCCTAAAGAACAAAGGTCTACCGCAGCAATTTGTTTAAGGACTTTAAATGCAACATCAAACTCTTTGAAAAGTACCTGTAGGAAGCAGTATCTAAGATCCAGGTATTACCATTACAATTATTATTTTTTCATCAAAAGGCAGCTTTCTACACAAACATTCAAAGGATACAAACAAACAACATGCCTAATCTACAGGGTTTGAGTGCACAGCTCCCAGAACTGGAAAACAAAACCCATTTAGCGTCAAAGCAGGATGTGATTAGAGACTGATGGCATCTCTATGACCACAAACTTAATTGAAGTTCTCACTGTGGTGCAAAGCTGCCCATGATGATGAATTCTGATTTCGTCTACCTTACAGCATAAGTGCAATTTTTGAGCAAGAAGGTTAGTGCCTTGTCGTTAACCTCTGGCAGGAAATACGCCGTCAGGCTTATGAACACTACCTGTGGACAATTTCTACTCTAATTGTAAGGCAGCAGTTTTCATGAGTACTAATGACTCTGTACAGTGCGAAGCAATGGAGAAGCAGGTTCTTTTGGAGATTAGTCACTGGAAAAGTTTCTGTGAGCTACTGCTCAGTATGGTATGAAAGAGGACGACGTGGTCATGCCCTAAATCCCTAATGTTCAGATCTCTTACCCACAGATTTAAAAGCAAACATTTGTCATTGTCTAGAAGTTATAAGGAAATAAAAAATAGAGTGCTATTTCAGTCCAAATACATAAATGAGCACATAAAGTTGACAGTAACCAAGCTTAGCAGCTGAATGTCTCATGAAAATCCTGCTCATGGCTTTCTAGTCCTGCATTAGCTATTAGTGACCGTATTCCGTAAAATATACAGAGCAGTGAAAATGTGCCTGGCTAATCTGCCCAACAAATCTTGCCCCTCTCTCGCTAAGGGGGAGTTTATGAGAATTTGCTTTGAATTATTAGAGAAGACATTTAAAAGGATGTATAAAAAGGCTATTAGAAAATTCACTGTTTAGTTGTAATAATAAACACGACTTTAGGGAAGGGGAAGTTGTCATAAAAATGTTTAGCCAAAATAATGATTGACAATGTGTTTGTGCACGGGGGGAAGTAGGGGTAAATATCCATTACAGTATTTGTTATTTGGAGAGATGTTAGCTGGAACAGTTTCAGACCAAAATATCTGAAAAAGCAAGATTCTTTCTAGGCAGGATGTTTATAACAACTCTGGGCCTGACGGTTGCCTCCACTGCCCATCCCTCCGTCCATATACACCCATGCTTTTTTTTCTGTCGCCACCACTGCGTCACCCTCCTGATCCCTTGCTGCATCATCCCCTTATTCTTTTTCCTCCCCTTCTTAATCAGTCTCTACTTGAAAGCCTGCTGCTTTCTCAGTGCACACTAGATGGTCCCGCAACTCCCAGCCACGGCTATTTGTTGGCATGTCCGATAAACCAAGCACTGCAGCCCTGTGCCATTTAGACCTGCCCCCATACCTTGCAGTCTCTCTTCTCTTTCTTTCCTCCTCCTTTTCTGGCTCTTCCATTATTGTATTCATCTTTGACCTCTCCACCTCCCCCACTATTTTCTACCCTCTCCAGGTTTTCACTCTCCTCTTCTCAGACTTGTGCATTTGCTCCATGCTGCAGACCCTGCCTGTTTCAGCATCTGCACTCTCCTTCACCTCAGCCCTTTTACCCCTCTGCCTCCTCTTTCATGACTGGATATGAAAACACTGGTGCCTGGTATCCAAAACAGATCAATAAGAAGAGACAGAAATCCCACTCAAATAGACTAACCCGAATGGACTTCCCAGCTGACTGCTGAGAAAGTGCATCTGAGCTGTTGACTCAGCCCCCACCCCCGCCTTGCTCTTTCCTGGGGGCCTGGGAGCCGGCGCAGGGGGGGACGCTGGCCCAGAGCCATGCCAGCAACTTGTTCGAATTAGTCTCATGCATTGACTTCGGTTACTCCGCTCCTGGCTCCCAGGGGGAAGGGGGAGGATGCACACAAAAAGGCAGCGATGCTTTGCTTTTCTAGCCTTCGCTTTCCGAATTTTTCTTTTTTTTGTCCCTTTAAACTCTTGTTTTAAAGAAAGGCTTCACGCTGTCATTCGGCACCTGGCAGGGCTCCTGAACGGGGAGGCAGGATGGGAAGAAGACAGCACTGCAAAGGAAAAAAAGGGCTCTGATTCAGCAGAGCAGGTCTATGACTCAAAGGGCTCCCGCTCTTTGAAAGGGCAAGCTTTTACAATGTTATCGTTATTACAAATGAGGCGAGTGAAGGAAATCACTGGCATGATAAAGACGGGAATGCAAACAGACAGAAGAACACAGGCAGCAGAGAAAACTCGCTGCACCACCTCTAGCAAAAGTCTCTGACCCCCTCCTTTGTAGGTCTGTGATCCCAGAAATTCTCTGTAGCCCATGACTTTCTCCCAGCCTGGCAAAGCCCTTGGCTCCTCCTGCAGATACACTCCAACACTTGAGTCCGATAGCTGCCACTATGGGACAAGAGGACCAACCTGGAACATTTGCTGACCTTCCTGACACAAGGGCAGGGCTAAGAAATGCCCCAGCAAATTCTTCAGCCCTCTGCTTAGGGACCTTGTGATTCGGGAGCTTAATAAATCTGAGCATGTTAACATGCGATTAAAACAAGCTGCAAGGCTGAAGCAGCAGCGAAGAGGGAGATCCGAACAATGCACTGGTTGATTAATGCTGTGATGAAGTGGGGAGATGGAAGACAATTTTTCTGGCACGGGCCAAGTCGCAACAAGCGGAAACTGTACGCATTCTTCAGTCCTCAACAGTGGGGAAAGACCCATCAGCAGCACCGTGTTGAAGAAAGCGTCTGTAGTCATTTTGGCTATTCTCAGCGGACCTGCAGAGATACCACTGCTAATCTTTCTATCTACACGAGTTAATCTCCACTTTAGTTCCACCTGTCCGATGCAGAAGAGAACAGGTTCCTATGCTTGGAGGTTTTTAGGCATCTTTTGGCACTGTCTACATCAGTTTAAGTGTATGCCACTAAGGGCTAGCTAAAGTTGTTGAAAACTCAACTGTCTCTATCAGGTTCTTTTTTATCCCAAGCGTTCTTACAAAAAGGATGCGAAGAGCATACCCTGAAACTACAAAATGCTTCATCCAAGGCAGTTTGCAAGCAGACTAATATTTAGTTCAACAAGCTGACGTACCAGGAACAGTTTGCTTTGAAAAAATGTCACAATTCCTTGAGATACATTACAAATCATAGTCTGAAAATACCGTGCAAAAAACAAGAAGGTTTTTGTGTCCTCTAAAACTGTACCTTGAAAATTCTCTTTAGTAGCTTAGCAATGTTATTTCATTTACTTTTGTTTAAATGAGTTTTTAATGTATTTTTAAGGAAGTGTACTATCCTTATCCTAAATGTCTGTAATTGGTTTGCAGAAAAATGCTTGAGATTTCTCATCACTTATGCATATAATTACCGGTCTTAGAGAAAATTGAGAGTTTAGTTCCTTTGTAAGACAGTAACATGCAAAAGGAGAAAAAAATAAGGGAAAGCAGAAATCATTTGGAATTAATTAGAGTCTGGCACAATGCAAAATATTCCATAAAATTAACCTGTGAACTGAAAACAGCAACTACTGATCTGCAATGTTACTGAACCTGAAAATCTAGTTTGCTTACGAACCACTGTAAAATTCCACTGTCTTCATCATCACACGTTATTTACATGGAAAAAAAGGGTATTACGGTGGTTTGGTCATCCAGCTCCATGTCAGAACTTCTAGGCTCTGGCTCTTTAGTCACTTCTAGTTACTTCTCCCATCTGTTCCCCAACATCCCTCTACAATAAATTACATCAACTGCAATATTTGTTTGAACTTCTGTACGAAACCTGAAATGCCTTTCTGCAGCGCAATAGCTAACCTGGCTTCACCCACTTTGTCCCTCCAGATGCTGTGCTACACCTCAGACTCTCTCAGTGCTGAATTTAACCCAAACCATTTAGTACCACATACGTTAAAACGCCCGATAGGGTTCATCAAAAGCGTAAGGAGAGAAATGTTCAGTGACTAAGAAACTGCACTCAGCCAGAGACGTGTAATGTAACTGTGTCCCTAATACAGGCATTTTGCTTCAGAGCCTAAGTTTAGTTATTAACATGGAACTTGAGCAACATTATTAAAGGACTCTTCTAAGGCACGGTTGGCGGAATATCGGATGTAGGAGAAGATTTAAATCGGTTAGGTACATAGCACCCACAAGGAGTTGGGACCCTGGTTATCCTTCCAAATACTGCCCTTGGAGCTTTTTTCTTTTTTATGTTTTTTATTTTATGTTTGTAGAGTATTTGACGAACATCTTTCTGCCACTTTCAGTATTTTATTTCAACTTGCTGGCACAAGTACTACTGTGAGCTGCATCAGTGAGCTATTAATTTCTGGGAATCACAGGAAGTTTTGTATCACAGACACGTCTTACTTCCCTGTTGCTTTTCTGACCTTCTGAGCAGCTTTCCATTGGAAAGAACAAGAGAGGGCTTTCAAGCAAAAACATTGCTTAACGCCCTCTCATTATCTTTTTGAAGATAATAGCCATCGGTAGAAGGACTAATACTCAGAACTTCCAATATTTAACAACTTAACATAGCCTGAATGTGTCCAAAAGCTTACTGAATCTACAAGGTGGTATTAAAACCAGTTTCCATATAAAGAAGACTTGAAAGAACCAAATTCAGCCAACGTAACTTCACCTCGTGTGAGGATTTTCTTCAAGGCCATAGGAAAGTTTTCTTTCTGAATCTTAAGAGTTTTACTCCGCTAAAGGGGAGTTTGCCACCTCTGCTGAGGATCTGCAAGAGGACCCACACTGAGGTCCAACTCAACCTAAAACGTCTCATAAGCATTCCAGCCCTCTATTTATTTGTGAGAGTTAATTAATTGTGTATTACAGTATTTAGTCAGGATTCAGGCACAGACATTTTACTGTGTGTTTGCCTAGTGCTGTCCCACTGCAGTACTGGGCCTTGTTAGCATCACTGCAATAAAACTAAGTAATTAGTAAAGCCTGTAATAATGGAAAAGCATCATTCAAAACAGCCTCTAAACAAGACAGTGGTTGAACAATTTAGACTCTCCAGTCGTCTAACATATACCACAGAGTCTGGTGACTGGAGCCAGATTTCTAAGTCTTTGAATGACAGTCCGTAAGTGAACGCATTAAAAAGCAAGAAACCATTGTGATAATCACTGCAGCTTAGGGAAGATGACGTATGAATCACTTTGTAGGAAGTCCATACTGGTTTCCCTAATAAAAATGCACATTGAAGCAGCTAAACAGAAGGTTGGTTGTCTAGGCTGGTTCGACTCCAATGGTTTCATAATGAATTCAAGCCTGAGGTTCCCCTGTTACATGTTAACATGAATGATAGCTTTGATGGTAAGTACAGAGTGAGGAAGTGAAGCAGGTCTAATGCCGGGTGGCAGCATGCCTTCCACAGGACAGTTTGCAATGGCCTGTGCAGACAGCGGTTTCAAAGTGTGGTTAGAGTCCTGCGGTCTTTAGTCAGGCAACATTCAACAGTGACGCTGCCATTAATAATATTTGGTCATCTTTTTTCCAACAGGCCGATAAAACCTGACTACTTCTGCACCCCTCACATTCTGCCCCCACTCAAATTTTGTTGCTCTCCAAGCCCATACCCTGAGTTGACTGAAAACCCATTTGAGACTCCAAACTTCTACTTTATAGAGGTATATGCACCCATTTCCTCTAATCTTCTGTTTTAAAGCATCGGATTGAGACTTGGGGGATCTGGGTTGTCACCCTAGCTATACACAATTTTTGGCAAGCCACTTCCTCATCCTCTGCCTGTTTTTCTATTTGTGGAAAGGAACTAATAATTCTTCCTCTGTCAAACTGTTTCCCTGGCCTATTTAGGCTCCTTGGAGAAGAGTCAGGCTCTTGCAAATTGTTTATGCAGTGCCTAGCGCGAGGGAGCCAAGATCTTGACTGGGACCTATAGAATGTACCATAAATATATACAACAAGCTTACTCCAACTATATGATACATCTGCTCTTTAAGGGCTTAGCCTTCATCTTCAGCGCAAGTTTTATTCTGGTAACCACAAGCACGAACAAACGTACGCAAACAAACTTGTTATTTCCAACGAAATTTGACATCCTCAAACATCCTACGGCCATCATACACATTTTACTGAAAGACAGCTGCTATTTGTTCAGCTTCTTTTCCTCATCCTTGAGAAAAAGGCATATTGACTTAATCTACGGGTTATGAAAAAAATGCTCCCATCAGTTCATAAGTTTACAGAAAAGAAAAGAAAGAAAAAGTGAGTTTTTATCTAACCAATATTTGAGCTATGTGGCAGCTACAGTATATGAAAATGCAGACAACAGGCAAATAAATTTATAGGAACAAATATACCTCCAGTTAAAAAAGTGTATTTTTATGTTGGACTGTGAAGACACAGATATACACCTACATGTATAGATATACAGAAACAGACATAAAGATATGCATATGTTTGTGGTTATATCTATCTGTCAAGGTTACATACCTGTGAGTATTTTTATATGAAATTTGCAGCCCCCCCTCCAACCCTAAAGGTATGCACATGGTAGGAAGTGGATCATTTTTTTGTTTGGGAAGGGGGGTTAAACATGAAAGAACGTGTTTCCTTGCATGTTCCTCATGCCACATGAGCGGCCAACAATGACAGTCAACAATGTGTCCAAGTTGTTATTTGAGATATTTTCTAAACCACAAAATAAGTGGATTACTAACCAAAAAATCACAACTCCTGCCAAAGCACATTTTTAAAAAACACAAAATGAAAAAAAAAAATCAAACAGATTTAACCCATGGAAAAAAAAGGAAAAAAAGAAAGAGGATACAGTAAGTGTAGAGCAAAAGAGAGAGAGGGTAATCTGGTGGGTAAACTAAGGTGTCAAGAAGAATAATTTTTCTTTCCTGCTCTGCCAGAGAATTCACAAACCGAGTCAACTAAACTGCCCAGTGCTTCCTTTTTAGCATCTCTGAAACAGGGACAGGAGAACTTTGCAACCTCACAGTGCTGCTTTAGGTCTTAATTTGCTTGAAGCAAATTGGGCCTCACAATCCAGATAGTAAACTCTTCGACCACTCTGTGCTTGAGCTACGCCCAGGAAGGTAAGGATATAGATGTATTCTTGGTTTGTAATTAACAAGATTAAGGAAAGAGGGGTAACAGTTATTCCAGGTTACATAACAGTATTAGTATTAAAGATATACTGGCTGGATCCTCAGCTGGTAGAAGTGGATGTTGTGTGGCTGCCAACAGAGCTGTGCTGGTTTGTACCAAAAGCAGTCCTTTCCTTCATGAGCAGTAGCATTGATCTTAAAGCTATTTTCAGTGTAAGAACTAACCAGTGCAAGTGAATCAGAGTACAGCTGGTTGTATTATAATAGCTATTGGGAAATATTTTATATCCAGGTTATGGTTCATTGCCTATACTTTAAAGAACTGTGATTAGCTTGGCCCCCAAAGTTTCTTCATGTTAATTCCTAACATAGTTCGTATTACTTTAACCGTGAAATATAAAATATGGCCACATGTGTTGTTCAGTAAAATTCTTCAGTGAATACTTCATGCCATGTGCCCCTCCATCAGTTGGGTTTGGTTGGGATGTCAGTCTGAACTGCTAATTCACAGTGACTCCAATGGGGTAACACTGACGCTCACACAATGTTACTCTTTCCTCGGTTTTCTATGACTTCCATGCTGTGATGCAGATTTGATGATCTAAAGGCCATTTCTCGTCTCTGACCATCTATGATCCTCTGACATTTAAACAAAAGGCAACCATCCCACGGCTTCAGTTATGAAGAACTGGAACCTCGCCATTCACAATATTACCCTCATCTTTCCACTGACGCGGTAAAGACTGCCTGCGTGCTTCAAAGGAGTGTCTAACCAGGACAAATCCGTAGTGCTGATCAGTAAAAACTGAGCTATAGCTTCAGTCAAAGACTAACACAGGAATGGCATAGTTGCTTATCTTCAGCTTGTGGCTGATAATCATAGAGCTGATTGCAGACTGTTAGAAACAGTTTGTTAAAAATGAAAGTCTTAATGGGAAATGGTCAGCTAGGGACAGTATCCCCTTTCTAAACAAGTCCAGAAAAGCAGGCTATTATTTACAACAAAGTGCATTTAAATGTCATAATCTGCAAGAGCTCCATTGGGAGGGGTGGGCTGGGTGTTAAAATAACCCCCAGATTAGCACATTAAAACTCACCTGTAGAAAGAGAAGATACAGACCTTCCAAAATTACTTGAGCAAATGAATGAGCAAATTATTCAGTGCTCAACTTTTTGTCTCACCTTTGGAAGAAGAAAGAACTTCTACAGCTCTAAAACTCGCCTAGGACTAAACAATTGTCTTCTGCTTTTGCCACTGCCACCAGCAATACCGCCCTAGTGCTCACTGAGTTCCCAGAATGCCTGTGCCACCAGTGTCACAGAGGATGAGATGGTGGAGATAGACTCCATAGATCCAATTCCTCAGGCAATGGATGGTGATTCATGTGCAGATTATCCAGCTACGAGCTAGGCCTTTTCGTGGTGCTTAGGGACATGGTTTAGTGGTAGACTTGGCAGTGCTAGGGTAACGGTTGGACTCGATGATCTTAAAGGTCTTTTCCAACCTAAATGATTCTATGATTCTATAACTGTTCTCTCTCCCTGGAGCACTTCCCTCCCTTACCCCAAGAGATCTGCTATGCCAGCAATTACTTCTGTTGTGAATTCTAGTTTGTCAAAAAGGAGAACAAAAGACATAGCGGGTCACTTACATAAAGGAAGGAATATATTGTCATCATCAAACAATCAAGAATAATGAAAAAGGTCATAAAACCATACATAAGGCCAACATTTCAGCTAGTGGAAGTCACAGAGCTCCACTGGTGACACTGGTTCATAAACTTTAACGGCATGATGCAGTTATATATTTGAAGCTGTGGACCGCAATTTGCAGATGAACAATTTGTGAATAGAAAAAAAAGGAAAACAAATCCCAAAGTCCGGCCAAATCTAGCAAATACATTACTTTCAGTACATGGTTTTTTCTGATTTATTCCCCAGCCTCTAGTTGATGAAATACTCCTTTTCAATACGTTCTTATTTTCCTCTTTATTGCACAACTGTTTCAAAGTATTGCAAAGCTCCAAGGACTGCTAGGGCTACTGGCTAGATTTATTTATTAAACTGTTCCCTGAGTCCTACATCATTAAACTGACAACTCCAGATGGCACAGACCAAATGCCATTCACTTCAGCTGGCTGCTCAGTGGCCTAAAGGGAGGTCCTACAGAACCAACGTATGGACTGCAAAAGGCAAATATCTAGTGTCACTGGCACCTTAGCCAGTATGAAGACATCAGTGGTCCCTCTTCTCTACCCTCCTCTTTCCCCATGGGATCCCTTGGGCTCAGCACTGGAGCAAACAGAGAAGGGTGCCATCAATGTCCTCACCGTTGCTTTTCAAGGCTTGGCATGCCTGTTCACTGAAAGCCAAACCTCGAGGCGTTCAGTCTTACAAACCCTTCCCACTCCCTTCCTCCACCCCCTCTGCTGAGGGTTTTCCATATGTAAGAAGAGTTAAGGTATGAAGGAGAGAGGACTTGAGAAGTTGGCTCTGGATGCACGGAGAATTCTTGTCTCTGGGACTGTCAGCAGTAACATGCACTCATTATTATTTTGATATTGGATATTTTTCCACGCCAAATTGCTGCTTTCAAAGCTGACTAAAAGTTCTTCCCTGGGATGAATTTGTCCCCATTTATTTATTGCATAACCAGCCCTTGAAAAAAATTCAGAAAGGTTGAGTGCGAGGCAGGCTTGTGCCGCTTACACGCATGGGATATTCCCTTTATATTAGTCACTGAACAGATGTGTCTTGTCATATGATGCATGAACTAGCATTGGAAAGAAAAAGAAAATTAACTCATGCCTCTGAATTGGAGAAGTTCCGTGAGAATTTGCTCACCCAGGCATCAGATCTACCTATTTGTCCTTTATCATTAAGAACATAGAGGCAGAAAAGAAATAACCAATGAACCTATTAAAATGTAGCTGTCCCTTCCAAGGAAGACATAAGTTGGATATCATCTGGAAATCTTTGGAAAGAAGGCTAAAGTGTTTCTTCTCCTGAAAACGTTCTTGTGACGGTAGTTATTTCAGTTCCCTTTTTCAGTCTTGGAAATTATTTTGGGAGGTGGCAAGTTAAATTTAGGTGTTTCTTTCCCTGGGTGGTGACGACACACACGAAAGTTGTAAAAGAGGTAGGAGTAACCAGAGCACTGCAGTTTTACAGACTTAGCCTGTTATCTTCTAGTTTAGTAGGAGTGATAGAAGCATCAAACCCCCATATTTTGTAGAACTGACGAAAATTGTACATTGCAAAAGCCATTTGTAGATAGCTGTTCAAGGTGTGTCTTAACATTACCTTTCAGACTGTGCACGACGTATATTGCCCTGGCGTTTTAGTTCACAATGCGGGATCCGTCTAACCTTCTTCAGGCTGAATGTTCAGATAGATGGTTGTGATTCCTGGCAGAAATGAAAATGAGAAACAGTTCCTAGTTAGTCTGGTGAAGTAGTTTAAATCCATAATGCAAACCAAGACAAAGGCTGTCTTTATTTGCAAACAATATTGTTGAATGGAAACAATAGGGTGCTTCCCTGATAGAAGGCAAATGTTGGTGCTACTATTAAAACCTGAAGAGTTGAAAAGCTAATTCCATTTCCACTGATGGAAAAACACAGGAGCTGTAATAAATGCCATACAAGTCCAAACAGGTCTATAGAGCGCTGGTTATGATACCAGCATCTAGACCGTTGGTGGGAGCCATAGTTTTATTTCATACGTAAAAATACAAGAGAGCCCTGTGTCCGAGAGCAGCAATAAGCATACGTGGCAACTTACTTTACAGTTAGCTGGGGCTCAGATGCAGCCCTGACTCACCCAGTGAGTGCTTTTCATTGCAAGTGGAAGAAACTTTGCAGGACCAACCAATTTTTCAGATGCAATTTAACTGGAAAAAATGAAGGGAGCACCACATCTTACAACAGGAGTTTGGTGTTGAATCTGCAGGTCACAATCTCCTTAAGATTTTGGAGAAATCTTCTCCCCAGGTCTCACCTACATGTGCCTCCTCACAAACTCAATGGTCTCTGTCATTAAGCCACTACAACTGCACCCTGTTTAAAAACGTGCAATGTTTCCTATTACGTGTAAAACCTTAACAAATGTCTTTTGTTGGAGGTTTTTCAGTTATTTTCTTCTCCCCCAATGAAACAAGAATGTTCTGCTTGCTAGGCAGCATCCTTTCCTTTCTCAGAGTTCAGGCTATAATAGATTTCCATTTGAAAATCACACATTCATGTAACAGTCTGGCTGGGACAGCATGTATTTACCATGTCTCCTTCAGGTTAAAAACTTAGGAAATTTGGCTTTCAGCACATATGGGAACATAATGGAAAACACTTCTATTACGTTTCTCCTCTGGTTTCAAATCTTTTCTTAATTTAACTTCCTTGTCTGAAAAACACAATTTTTGAACTTTCTCTTTTCAGTTTTTCAAACTGAACATAAATTTCCTTTTTTCCAGAACTTAAGTAATTTACTTGAGAAATGTTAATTTCCACTAACAAAAATTACAAACTTTTACTATTAAATCAAAGCAAGACATTTCAAAATGCTTGAAACATAGTGCTTCAAGTGCCCTGATCCACATTTTTTAATCTCACTGTTTTTTCCCTTTTTCCTTTCAAATGATCAATTTATGAGCTGCTGTTTTTTTGTCCCAGAGAAGAAAGTAAGTGTTGAAATCATGAAGGAATGGGAAAACTGTGACCTACCAGTTAGAGGTCATTTATTGAGGGTAGCCCTTTGTTTCTACACCCCAATATTTCTCCCTCTCACATCAGAGCAAACGCTAATCCTTGAAAACCTGCTACACTTCTGGAGAGCGTGTGAGGTGCAGCTCTAAACCTGCTCACAGGAGATACTGCTGTAGATCAGAGTTAGCTTATGCCACTGTTTGAAATCCTTAAATAAGCTGATGCAGACCCAGGCTCCCTGGAAGCACGATGCAGGGGCCCATCTGGCCGTCACAGTTTGAGATTAAAATGGGTTGGAACAGTTTTCCAAGGCAAAGCCTTTTAAATGACATGAGCAAAAAATGACCAATCCATTCTGGGTGGCACTGGATGGAAGAATAAAGATTCTGCCAAAATGTCCTTTTAATGATGAAGGACAGCCGCTGACAGCCGTTTACAGCCCTAGCTGTGCATGCATGAGAGCTGGTTTTTTTGTAAGCTGGAAGTGCTTTGGGACTGAAAGGATTTATCAGAAATGGAAGACAGACCCGAGTCCAGTCTACTAGTTCTTCCTAGCCTGCCGTACCCTGAAGCATGCAGCTGAAACTTGTGTGGCAGGGGAAACAGGATTTCAGGTCCCAAAGCTGCTTCTGAATTTCTTTGCTAGGAATTGCTCTCTGATCTTGCTTATGCTAATCAGGAACAGGACTGACTTAACCAGGATCACTACCATGGATCCAGGTGGAGTCAGAATTGAGCACCTTTATCCTAACATATTTAATGCTGAAACACAAGGCAAGCTCACATTAGCTTTGGTGGAAACAAGAAGGGAGACCTCGTTTTTACCCTTGCGTCATTGGTTCTGTATGCTTTGTCCCTCCCTACCCAGGTGAAGCATCCTCCAACACAACACAGTTAAAACCAGGCTAAGTGCAAGATGTCGGTCATATCACATGTAACTCCAGATTTATGAAAATTTATCTATTTATTCCAAACAACCTCTTCAGTCAGGAAAATTAGTCAGAGCATCCATCTCCTTATCAGCTAAAGGTGAAAATACCCCTTTAGTAGTTTTTAACTCAATAACCCCAAAATCTTAGATGAGCTTCAGTGGACCAGCTTTTCTGCTGGCATAAGTCACCATCACATCAACAGCTCCTATGCGGAGAATTTGTTCCAGATTCCCTTAATTACCACCTTCTGCCTTCTTGCTTGTCCAGTAACGATGCTCCCATCATGTCTGTCTGGTGCAGTAGCATGACAGACCGGTGGCTGTTCTGTATCACTGGAGACATTACACTTCATCCTTGCACAGAATACAGATAATGCACTGGTCTTATTTCTTATTCTAGGATGCATAGTTGGTGTAATTTAAGAATAGATTTATACACAAGACATTAAAACCCACTGCAGATAGCCGGATGCTGCTGTTGATAATTGCCAGGTGTATAAGAACTGCAGAACCACAGAGTTGCCTGGAGCAAGAAACACTAATTAGTTACTTGTGTGGGAGACTGTATGCTCGCAAGAGCTGCAGAGGTGTAAGCTGGCATGCATAAAGCAACAAATCCCATAGAAATGACCCTCACAGCCCAGGAAAATAGAGATTATTCAGTTTTCAGAGGCAACGCAAACCCCCTCAAGTTCTGGGAACAGTCCCACCACTGTCCCTCAAGGGGAGGTACCAAAGCACACAGAATAATTCTTCTCCTTGAACTCTCAAGGACAGTTGGCTCAGCAAAATGATAGACTTTACTAGGTGATGGTAGCCAACAGGCCGAAGCTTGAAGGCTGCTTGTGTCTGTAAATGCAGCCACAAGAAGAATTTCTCAATGGAAAGACACTCATGGGAATGAGCTGTATTAATGAATCTGTAACTGATTAACTGCGTGACTTCATTTCACCATACTTGTTCCTCTCCCATGTTATACCTATCTTGCTAACCAGAGTGCTCCCTCTATTATCTAGTTACATGCTGCCTTCTGTGATAGGCGTTTTGTTTTTCCTGGGAACTTTAGGAGATATTTATAAACAATAATAAAATGGAAGAAATGTGTTTTGATTAGCTTGGTGTTTTGTCACATGCAAATTCCTAAATAACGTGGTGGTAAATAATTATGTATATATGTTTGTTTACATACACTGGCTTCAAAGCAATTCACAATTAACTTAGCTAAACTTTCCAGCAACTGATTTATACTCGCTGGCTCTTCTTAAATTTGCTTGGGAAATCTCAATCTATTTTTTGTGGTTTAAGCTCTTTTGGCATTTAAGCTCTTTTCTTCCACTGGCACTAATTAGTACCCTAGTCATTAGTCCTAGATGAGACACAGAACAAAAAAAATGAAGACTGAGGACTTGGTTCAACATTATCATATTCCAAGTTTGTGGTGTAAGGCGTCTTGCCTCCCTTTGGGTTTCTACCATATTGTGTAGTTCAGAAATGGGTACCGACAGCCCTTATGTCCTCAGTGACTGGTTGGTGCAGGGAATCCTTGGAAAGCAAGATCGGAATTTGGGCTGCATCACAGCCAACAGAGCAACGTATGGATGAATCGGACTTTAAATATTCAAGCCTAAAGGTCACCCCTCGAGTGTGCTGTTAGGCCATGACAGTAAACCGTTCCCCTTACTCTTTGTATGAGCAGATAACTCTGGCCATGTGGCTACACCCATCAACATTTACCACAAGAGTTGCCTTAATCTCCTACTTCGTTTCTGTGATTCTCTAACCCATCATTTAAAAGGACTGTTCAAATTTCCCAGCCTTGCCCCTATAGCTAAACCAATCAGGTACAGGATGATCTTGGACTAGACTTGTATCTCTAGCCCAAGCTGGTGCAAAACAATTCACCACTGGGAAAAAGATGGAAAGCAGCCCGCTCCCTTCCCAGCACAGCTTGGCCGGAGAGGGCAGCAAAACGCTACAAGCCTGGCAGAGCTAGTGTCGTGGTTTAACCCCAGCCGGCAACTCAGCCCCACGCAGCCGCTCGCTCACTCCCCGGCAGCGGGATGGGGGAGAGAATCAGAAGGGTAAAAGTGAGAAAACTCGTGGGTTGAGATAAAGACAGTTTAAGAGGGAAAGCAAAAGCCACGCAAGCAAAGCAAAACAAGGAGTTCATTCACTCCTTCCCATGGGCAGGCAGGTGTTCAGTCATCCCCAGGAAAGCAGGGCTCCATCACGCGTAACGGTGACTTGAGAAGAGAAACGCCATCACTCCAAACATCCCCCCCTCCTTCTTCTTCGCCCAGGCTTATATGCTGAGCATGACGTCATATGGTATGGAATAGCCCATTGGCCAGCTGGGCCAGCCGTCCCGGCCACGCTCCCTCCCAGCCCCCCGTGCACCTGGCAGGGCACAGGAAGATGAAAAGTCCTTGACTAGCGTAAACATTACTTAGCAACAACTAAAACATCAGTGTGTTATCTACATTGTTCTCATACTACATCCAAAACACAGCACTCTACCAGTTAATAGGAAGAAAATCAACTCCATCCCAGCTGAAACCAGGACAGCTATTTTAATTACACACACAGAACCTGTGAGCATTAACAAAGGTTCTGGTGGCAATGAGGTGATGTTGGGGTGAGTTAAACCCATACAGTTTGGTTCTGGACTATATTCCTTCTAAAAACAGGAAGAGGTTACAAAACACAACAATCACAGAAGCCTCTTTTCCTCCCATCCCCACTTCTGGTATGAATAATCGTGTGGCAAGATAAGTGGGCGAAGTATTATAAGATGACGTTTCTGTCGACCGTGATTATAAACAACAACAGAAAAGAAATGTAAGACCTCTTGGTTAATTTTTCCCATTATAAAACCACTTGGTATTTCAAATGAATCTGCCAGGGAAATGCTTGTTTTAAAGTTCCACTGATGTAGCTACAAATCATCTCATTTGTAAATGTTGGTTATTGGTGGTGGGAAGGGGAGGCACAGGAGGGAGAGATGATCTTGTTTACTTTATGTGCTGCACATCCAGTCTGGCCGAGGGCTCTAGCGCGGTGGTTTTCTTGCTGACACACTGGCCCCTTACATCAGCTGTGAGATGCACATTGGGGCAGGGTCCCAGTGGGGGAGAGAGGATGCAGTCTCCAGGCTGTATTATGACTGCGATTCTCAAGCGCTGGTATGTACAAGCTGCAATGGGATCTGTGTGAATCCGCCGTTCACTGCTGCTGCTGTTTAAGAGAAGAAAACACGCATTAGCCTTAATAACACTCTGGGAATATTTAATCCCAAGAGAGCTGAAGGGACAGGACCATGTATTTATTTGTTTTAGGCTTTTATAAAATGCCTATGGTAAAAAACATCTGGATTGTTGAATAGAGAGAGCCAGACACAGCCTGAAATGTGCTTGAGATACCAGCCATTCTCATAACCCGCAGAGAAATGGGCAAATGAAAATCTGATCTACAAACAAAAATTAACAAGGGCATAGGTTAAAATGACCTAGAACTGGCTGATCTGCTTGGGAAGACACATGCCTAAGTGCTCCATTACACTAACTATACTTCTTAATATGCTGCCTTTTTAATACTTTTTAATATGCAAGTCTCTAAAATGGGACACCAATTTTCCTATCCTGTATCTAGAGGTAATAATATAAAAGAGACTTGGCAGAATTCAGATAACTCCTTGTATCTCCAATACTTTACCCAAACAATTCCTGGGTCTGCAATGTAAAAGAGAGCTAACATCTGTTTTGATGTGGTCAAGATGGAAATTCTCTATGTATTGAATTCAAACCTGCAATGAGGTGTTTAAGGACACAGAAGAGGATGTTCTGCTTGGGAATGCAGGAACTTGAAGTCCGCCAGAAATAAGTTGCCATTTATCTGCGCTAGAGGTTCTGATTCAAAATGGAGCTTTTCCAAGCTCCATGTTTAAGCAGCAGACAGGCTAAGATGTTCGTCCCAGACAACATGATGTTTTCTTTTCCCTTCTCCTCTTGATAATGTATTCTGCATCAAGAAGGACTGGGGAATTTAACCAACGCCTTCCAGTAATCCTGCCTAACACTATTCTTTAATTACTAGGCAATGGGAAAAGTCAGAGAGACCTTGAGGTTTCAAGACTCAGACCAGACTCAGAAATTGGACAAGGATTAAAACCAAAGCTAGTTATGGAAATGGTCCAGGACTCATTCATTAACTACCACTAGATCGGACTATGCTTTATGGGTACAATTACTATCTTTGCGGAGGGCCAACAGAGGAATCACAAACAACTGAAACCACATCTAACTCCTAACATACAGCGTCACACACAGCCCTTATATGCCCTTCATTTACAGAAGGGATGGGTGAAGGGCAGAAGGGCAGAAGAAGTGTAAATATAAGTTTCAGAGGAGTAAATAGGTTCTGCAGACTTGAAACCCTGCGATCTTTCTGCTGGGGTGTCTGGTTTTCATATTCAGGCCTGTTTGGATTGCATGCCTATAGCTCATTAGCTGCCTTGTGGATCAAGTTAAAAAGCATATTGTTTTCAGAGCAAACTATAAAATTAGTGATGTTGTATAAAAGGAAATAACTTACATTGGACCTCTGTCCTTCACATCCTATCTGTAAAGAGAATATTGCCTTTTGCAAACCCGAAGCAAGTACTGAGAAGGGAGGGGGGAAGTCCCTTTAATCCTCAGCCCAGGCAACTGGAGAAATTAAAAATGGCAAATCATCTGATAGCTTTGTTTTAAGAATCTTAATCTTCAGTCACTGCCTGGTCCTTTATCAATGGCATTTTGAAGTAATGACTTCTAAAGGATTAAAAAATTTACTCTTACATTTTGTTCCCTTTGGAGTGAACATGCTTGTAACTGAAGTACTCACACATTGTCCCTACCATAAACCACAAAAACACACAGAAGAGGCCCCGTCGGACAGAAAATCTGACTCTTGCTTATGACACTTCTCTGGATCTCAAAGGTACCTCAGTACAGCAGATGACCAAAGTCATCCTGGGTGACCTAAAGTACACTACTGTGTCCTGTCTCACACTCTTAGCAGTGTTTGCAGGATAAATACCTCCAAGCAATAGAGAAGAGTTCACTATAATTCAGATTATTATTCGGACACAAGATGGGAGAGCATGCGTACAAGACTGTATGGCCAAAGGATACCTGTAAGCTTTCATATGCTTCTGCTGTGACAGGATCCACTGATTTGCTTTAGATACAGCAATACTTACACAGCGTCAAGTGTAAAACGGCTCTTCATTTTAAGAGGCACTAGGTTACAGGGGATTCATGGCATGACACGTGTCAAAGGACAGGAGTTTTCAGAGGCAAAGCACGGCCATTTTTTGAAAATGGAGTGATTCAAGGTGGATGCTTTAGCCTGACATTGGATAATCTCTCACATTTTAGCAGAAATTTTTCAGTCGCAGTTAATCCATAGTGACTGCAAAGATCATCAGCTGACAAATGACACACTAAGGACATACCTTTCTTGCTACAGATCAAGAAGACTCAATGCAAGAGGGTGACTGATGGGTTATACAGGTTAGGAGTTTGAATATTCATTTCAGAGGTTCAAGTTCCTCGTGTATTTCAGGCAAAAGAGGGATGTGAGTTTTCTACATCCCAGGTGATCGAGTCCCTGAGCTATTTTTTGCACTGGAATCTCTCTCAGTTTTTTTCATTAACTACTTCAAGAGATCTCATTTTCATCCTGTTGCGAAATAGAAAAAGTTTGAAATCTTAAAAAATTTTGCAGAACGGGAAAGCTATTTCCTCCCCAGCTCTATTTCTAGATGTGCCCTGTATATCCAGATACAAATCTGGAAGGGGGATGTCAGCACAACAGCTCTAAGTCTGGTTATATTAGACAAGTGGCACTGTTCAGGGCCATTCATATTTATTCTTTTTCAGTAATTCCAGACCTCCTTGGTTTAGTTTACAAATCAGATAGCAATTTCATCACATGCTCCCCGTCAGAGCAAGCATTGCCCAAGCAGAAAAGCCGTCCTTCCATCTCTGTTGTTACTAAATAAGTGTGTTTGATGATCAAAACTTTGCTGACGCTGTTTGTCAGAGAGGCATGAACTAGAACAGCCTTGAGGGGTTCTCTCTCAAGTGAAGTTGCCTTTGCAGGGCTGGTGGGAGTGAAAGCTTCTTTTGAAAAGGAAGGCCTTGACCTTGCAAATACAGAAGCATGCAAGTGGCTCTTCTCCTAGAGCCAGACAGACAGCTGTTGGGCTGAGACCACTGTCCATCAGACCAAGGACCAGTGCACAATTGTTTCCTTGTGTTTTTCTGTCTCCTTGTATCCATCTGCCATCCATTGTTGTAGCTAAACTCCCTGGCGTGGAGGCTGCTGCCTTGATTTATGTTCATAAAGCATGTAGTGCATTGAATTTATGCTCTGCAGTGAGGACTTGCAAAGGCAGCCACTGTAAAAAACAAATACCGATGCAACAGACGCCCGATAGAAATTCACAGTACTACTCACGTAAGTAAAGTTCCTGATGCACTCTGAGTGTCTGGGACTGAACCATAAAGGTGCAACAGAGAGAAGGTGGTGTCTCTTGAGAAGATGCCATTTTTGTGTCATTGCTTCCTGTTACACTCCTGCCTGCTGTTCACAGACTTTCAAAGTTGATGGTCCAGCTCACCTTCTTTCCTTTTAGAGCTAGAGAGTATGCATTCTGTTGCTCTAATGCCACTGGAAAGAAACTGGGAAATCAATACGTGTCTAGAAATAAATCTACTTGTAGAGTAGATCAGATGTAACAGTAAGGCAAGATGTACGACAGATCAACAACCAGATTTCTTGGAAAGGGTTACCAGCTCTCGGAAGTGTACAGATAGCCCCAAACTAAAGGAAGAAATGGTCTTACTGACTTTTTCTCCTATTTTGGCACAGCCCCAGTATTCTTTCTCTAGCACTTCAGGAAAGGCACATTAAGACCTAAAGCCTAAATGCCATTCTTCAGATTGAACCAGCTGGGTACAGCACTTCTGCTCTGTCTTTTGGCTGAGTTAGTAACCAACACCTTTGTGAGCTCTGTTGATGAGTAGTGTTATGATGGGCTCTGATTCATTCCACTTGCTTGAGTTGGGACATTGTACTTTAAAATCAGCAGAACAGTATAAATTCTACATATTGAACTCATTTAAAACAAAGGCCCTACCAGTTCATCAGAAAGCTGAATTTTTTTAGAAATGGAGGAAAAAAAGAGACAAAGACAACGCATATATTTCAGCATTTAGTTCCAATCCTGCAAGACATACACATGCTTTGAATTAATCCTAGTAAATACAAGGCACAACTCACTTAGCAAAGGTAAGCACATGGAGAAACATTTCCAGTTCTACAGGACGCCAAGTTCTCCCTCCGAAAGCAAGAGAAAGATTCAAGAAAGTGCTGGAGTGCACGTTTAATGAATGAAGCTCATATAGCCATGGGAAGCCCGATACCCAAGTACATTACTGAATGCTTACAGCCCGTATACGACCGAGCCCAAGGTACCGCGACAAGGACAGATGATCTTAGAAAGGTAGAGAGAGATTTGCTACTTCGTGAGATTTCAAATCCCCGTTGTTACCAACCGCGTATGTTAGGAATCACCCTGCTGCTCAGTGTTAATTTCAAACAAGTGGTGTGTTCACTTTTGGTTTGTGATTATTTTTAGGCCTTGGGCTCTTTTTAGGTTTCAATTAAATGTCACTAGGTAATTAGCTAACAGATAAAGTCAGCTGTTAGGGCCAGTAAATGAAAAAAACATATGTCGAACCCTGCATGAATGGAAAGCTTTTTCCTTGGCAGATACTTTTCGGGGACTTTTTTTTTAAGGTCAACTTTTTGTGCTCCTATTATAGGAGAAGAGTTTTGAAAACATAAATTAATTTTATGATGTATCTTCTCTCCTCCTCATTCCATAGTCACAAGGAAGAAGCACACATATGCAAGTGTATGTAAAAGCGATCACAATAGCTCTACACCAGAACTTCTTTTTAACCTTAAGTAAATGTTTAAAAAGTTCCAGAGCTGAACAACTCCAAAATCAAATTTACAACTTCCCTTCCTCAAAGCCAAAGGAACCGGGGAATTCTTTAAAAGCTTCGTTTGACAGAGTAGAATATTTCAGCTTGTCTTAGGACATGTTACAGGAGGTAATTTTGACTGCAAATTATTTCAGCCATATTTTATATTACAGTTGCATGTATAAGTGGTTTGCAAAAGGTTAATAACTGAAGATGAGCCCATTAAAGACAGCAATATACATCACATGTTAAGAACACATCCCTTCAAGATGTTACTAATGATCATAAACACATTGCCAGTAGGCGTAGGTAATTAATTGCCTTACAGGATTAAGTCTTTAAAAGTAGTTGATCAATTGTTAGCATTCCTTTAACTCTATAAGCCCTGTATAAGCAGAACCTCAATACTCAATGTTACCAAGCTTTAGATGACAAATACCCGCTGTAAGCATTGATCCTGCAGAGAGGCTCACAAAGGTGCAACATTAACTGTTGTATTTTTGTAACTCAAAATAGCATAGCTGTGATAGCAACGTTAAAGGCTGTGACCGGATGCCATACTAAGGAGATGCGGCACAGGAGTATCCATAACAGGGAATGCAATCAGGTGCAATCAGAAAATGCAAGCGAGCTACCCTGAAACAATACACAGGAGTCAAGGTTTGCGGATATATAATCTACCAAAAATACAAAGTATGAAAGCCATTATTTAAAACTACTTAAGCCTGTGAAACCAGTACATAATTGTACATAATCTACCTTTTTTTTGGTAGCAAACACGATCAGTTCCTAGTGAGTAGAATATAAAGTACATAAAAATAGAAATAATTTTCGAAACAAAATAGTCTCCTATGCCTGCTGGAAAATGTGGGATCTGATGTTTGGCTGGTTCTGGAAGGATTTCTAGTCCTACGGCCATAGGTTTGGTAAATCTCATACCACTCCTTTTTATTGCATTCAGGCCTCTCAGGTTCTCAGTCATCTTCTCTGGCCCAGGGCTCTTAAAACCATGACTTCAGTGAAGCCTTCAATGGTCTCTCATTTGATCTAAGATGATGGAGTAGAGCAGCAAGAGCTACAATGAATCACCCAGCTCTGGGGAAGCAGAGCAAAATCTGTCTTTAAATCACATATCATCTCACACTGCAAAGCCTTCCAGGAGAAGCCTAGTATCTTCCTGTAAAAAGCTCTGACTTGGGAAACTGGCTCTGAGTGATCACACACTAGCCAGGTTTCAAGATAACTGTGACCTTCATGGAAGAGGCTTTGTCCCTAACTGCATGACGGTTTGCTCCTTTGAAGGACACAACGTAAGCTCCCGGTGTAAAGCTTGGCTCTGACAACTCCCTGTAACTGGGGCCTGTTAACTGCACAGTCAGATTCCTCAAGAGTTGGCGTCTTCAATAAGAAACAAGTACATTTAAGAATAGCACTGAATGCTGGAGTTCAGCTATGTGGTTTAGGTCTTACTGTGATGATAAATCACTGTCTGAGCTTCACAAGTGTCACTGATCAGTCAAACCAGATGGAGGACACAAAGCCAGCCGACCCAGGACCAATTACAGAAGGAAGGAGAACCCGTTGGTCTCCAAAGAAGGTCAGGCAATTCTGGAGAGGAGTTTAGTACAGGGATTTTTTAGTCTGCAGTGCATTAGTTATTAAGAAATTAATGCACAAATTTACACGTGGCCCCATTACACTGGAAAAAATTCAAATACTCAGATCTTTTTGTAAGTGCATGTAAAAATATTCAACCACCTACAGTGAAGAAAGCCAAGACTGCAGCAGATTTAAAATAAACAAGACAGTGAGAGAACATCTCACAAACTACTGTCTTTGTTCCAACTACATGTCTTTATCTGAAATATCCACTGTTATTAGCCAAAGTCATTGCAAATAAAATGGAAGTTTTATAGCCACACTAATAAATGTTGAGCAAATTTTACTGTCTCTCTTTAAGGTTTGTGATAAATTATAGTGAGTAGAGCCCATCACTAGGAATGAGGACAGTGACTTCTCTCAGATACGTGCTAACTTACCCGTCTGTACAAACAATTGCGACAACATTTGCACTCTCAGCAACTTTGCATACCTTGGGACTGAATACAGCTGACGTGTCTGAATCACTTGCAGTTATTAAACAATGCTGCATCCATTAATGATGGAGAAGAGAGGGACTGACGCTCAGCTAGCAAACCAGCTGCAGGGAGGGCCACAGAAGCAGCGATGGTCAAATCATGGTGCTTCCTGCATATGGCTCCAATTAACGAACAGGGACAGCTACAGCTACTCAAGCTGAAGGCAGGTTAGCAGATGTGCTTCCAGTACAGCTCAGTTGCTCAGGTAGCTTATAAGCAAGGAAAGAAAGGTGGGAGAAGGAGCATTTACTGTGCCAAGCAGTAAACTGGCCATTCCATAGTAGCTCCGCAGGGAGTTGAGACGTCTATGCAGTGAGGTAGGAATGCTAACGGACAGACAGATGAAAGGAAGGACCCACACCACTGCCCCAAGATAAGCTCTTGCTGCTCATAAATTAAAGCCTCGAGCCACTGCTTGGAGTAAGCAAGACTTCTGAATCTTGGGCCATGTGCAGCTCTTTCAATTTAAGATACTAAGCCAAAACACTGTAAGCATCAACGATGCTTTATCCCATTCAAGCCTGAAGAGTCAACATCTGTTCAGAGGCTGGTTTTGTCCCCTGGGTATACTGCTAGTTTTAGGGAAATTAATACTGTGGCTGTCTGGAAAGCAGAACATATACAGTGTGTCAAGGGAATATTGTTTAATTCCAGCTAATGCGTTGGATTGGTGTTTTTTAGTGTTTACATGGTGTTAAATGGTTGGGTCATGCAGACTGGCTGCCTAAAATACATCTCAGTAGAGTATCAAGATCCCACATAGCTCCTCTTCACTATATGCCATTACATCAAAACGAGTTTGTTCAAGTTACAGCTGTCAAGAAGACCACAACGCGATCAATGGATAAACTGAGGAGGAAAAGACAATTATGTGACTTCACTGGTGATCTCACTTAGCCCTTTCAAATGACAGTGAAAGCAAGCTACAGATTTTATCTCAGCTACAGGGATCAAAAATAATCTCATACTTTGGATGTTGAGACCTTTTGAAAGGGTAACAGAGAAACCGATTACTTTCCATAGACTTTGGCCTTCCGGGATAATAGGCCTTTGAAGGAGAATCTGATTTCATACTTAGAGCTAGTTCTAATAACAATGTGGGACTACATGTTGTATCACCTTCCTTTAAACCTCTGCATTCTGGAAGAGGGAGGATTAACACTTCTTTACCTGGTCTCCTGTGTCTAGCCCTGCAGACACACAAACTGAACTTCCAAAACACCAAATCTGTGCTTTCACTAGGAAAAAGCAAGGGCATATTTATAAAACTGCATTAGGTAACTCACGTTCACAGCCAGAGGTAAAAACCTTGTGAACACAAAGCAGTTTAATAAGCATTAGCTCATTGATTTCAAGGGTGCTGGGATTCAGGGGTGTGCTGCTGCTTTTTCCAGAATAATTCCAATGAGAATGGCACAAGTTTCAAAACCTCCTCAGTTTCAGGAAAGGAAACCAGTTTTATGTATCTTCATTTCTCATGGAAGAATGTGGATTCACGCAGATATTAATAGCAGTTACCACTTGGCGATCAAAACTAACTTCAGATTATGTTAAAAAACATTAATTCTTCAAATGTCTGACTGTAGCAATTTCCTGGCAGTGTACGCAGCAATCATTACATACACATTTACAGTAAATCTGTGCCTGCTCTAGTCCTAATCTAAAACTGATGGGCAGAATTATTTTTAGTTTAACCTTGGTATTTTGCTAAAAGGAATGCAAATGTCATTGCTAAAGGAGAAAAGGAAAAAAAAGAGAGAGACAGAAATAACAACTTGGTGGAAAATTAAAGCACAGAGTTTACTATGACCCCAGCGATTAGACATACACAGGTAATTGATCTTTAGTTGCCTGGGTTCTAATGTCAGAAAAGTGACATTTTTGACTCTCCCATAATGAAGCCTTAATGCGGGTAATGTCCCAGCAGCCCAGATAGGAATCACCAAGGTAGACATTTACAGCAAACTGCATTTTCTTTATCTAGATTTTAAATCTACTACTAGAGTACTATTATTTTATTTATTTCCTTCCTCCCTTCCACCCAGATACTTTACTTGCTACACGATAAGTATTTGCTTCCAGTTCCAGCACAGCAGTGACCAAGTTCATTTTGCTTCCACGAGGGAAGCCGCAACAGCAAATCCATACCCTAGATGGTTATGAACATCAACACTGATTCCAGTATCAAGCCAGGATACATATGCATTCATATTATCATGGGTTCATCAGCCTTTTTCCCCTTGTCTTGCTCCATACAGGGCTAATGGACTAGATCCCCCCATTGCTTTCTGTCTTCTGTGCTCATTTACACCAGTGTAACAGAATTCAAATGCACTTTCCTGATACTTATTTTGTGCTGGTAGTAAAGAGTGAATTCTGTTTACAGCATAGCATGAAGTGCAGACAACAGCTAGTTTATATAGCCAGGCATATCCTTGAAAATTCTCTTCTATCCTTCCTTTTTCAACATTTGTAAACAGCCACAGAAATACCCTGCTGTTTAATATGGATTTAGAAACATAAATCAGTACACTAACTTGAAGCTAGTGATTCCACTATAAGTTAAAGCTATAGCACAAGTCACACCAGTCACATCCAAAACCAAGGGAAATTCAAAGTTTGAACTTTAACCTGATCTAACTTTGCAGCTTCTTTGTGCAGAGTGGGGGCCTGGAGACCTGCGCAGGTCCCCTCCCACCTGAATTACTCTCTGATTCTCAGCTGAGGATGCTCCGGGGCGCTTGATAACCTTCAAATTGTAAAAAAAAGCTTTGGTCTTGCATTAGCATTCTCTGCTCACCACCACCCCACCCCCATATTTCACAAAAAAACCCAAAACAAACATTTTTTTCCTTAATTTAAAATGTCTCTTTTTTTCCAAAGGAAATCTAATAAAAAACATGTTTCGTTGACTGAACAGAGTACTCTGGTGTGTAAACAATGGAGATTCTTGTGTGAAAGTCAATTTTGTCTGGCTTCTAGGAATTCCACAGGGATAAAATTAGAAAGACCTATATGCAGCCTAAGACTCGTATTTGGTGGGATGAATCCTGAAGTCAGCGTTAGTAACAGCCATCATAGAACTGGAACCACAGCAATTTCCCAGCGCTTTTCTTCCTCTAGATTCAAAGGTCTGACAGTCACTCACAAGCTACATCACAGATAGAGCTGCTCTCAGAGATGAAGTTGGAAAAACTTAAATGGTTATAATACCTACAGCTGAGTGCCAGCCGTCAGCCATGATGTTGGCCGAGTCTGCGTGGCCGCATCTGATGACGGAGCCTGTGTGCATAATTCACTCTATCATAAGAAGAGCTTTGAACGTGCAAATGAAATGAACAGCCTTCCTATTCGTTGCTCCTAATTTTGATTTACATTAACACCGTGTAATTGAAAGTTGGGCGCACTACAGTATTTTGTTTTTTCCTGGCATCAACTCCAATGAACGAAGTGGCAATGCTCTGCTCTTGCTGTTGCAATTGAGGACAGCTATAACACTTTGAAGCAATGGTCACACTCTGAGAATCTCCCACTCTTTTCACCCTTTTACTTTGGTTTCTGCCTGTGTTCATTTTTCCCCTTACTACTGTCTGTATCGGATAGTATATCCCTCCCCATTTTCCCCTCTGTCACTTCCTCAACAAACCTCCATCAGCTACACTTTTGAGACTGTTAGTTTAGATGAGACCACATGGCCTGCTTTTCAGCTGGTGTAAATCCGGTTTTGCTGGCTTCACTGGAGCAATGCTGATTTACATGGGCTGATGATCTGACTGTATATATTTAAGTGTATATTTATCCAGCAAATCTGTCCATGATGCTTTCAACCTTCCATTCCTTACTCATTCAAACTCAGCTGGCTCTTTCAGGTTAGGAATAGCACTCGTCTCCCCTCTGTGTTGTGACTCTCACAAATGAGCCAGTTGGAAAGTGCACCATCCGCTGTGCAGAAGGATTACACTCCAAGGTTATATATTACAGCGTGATGGGTGAGTTGCTGAAGGCTTCAAAGTTCAGGATCAGACCAGTTAACAACAAAAAATATCTCAGAAGCCTGGTTGTTAAAGCACAGCAAGAATATCTGTGCTGTGAGAGAAGTGCTGGACAGAGACACAGAAATAAGCTTTTGCATCTGTTTGAGCTCTACATATAGGAATAGGGATGAGATAGCCACATGCAGAGGTTTCTAATTAATGTTTTTAATCTCCAACCTCCAGCTCTGAATTCTCTTCTCCTTCCTTAATTCTCCAACTGGGAAATTGCTGCAGCTCACTGCAAATTTTAGCAAAGAATTTGTCCCAGATCTAGATATAATGATTTTGGCCATTTCTTTGACAAGTAGGAAGCAGGCCCCCTTCCCAGATATGGGACCTCTGGATCCATAAGCCATAAACTCTCTCTCTTGCCCCATTAATGCACCTCCTCTATCCACATGCAGGAAGTTTACTGAAAACAGTAGACCAAAGGAATAACCACAAGAGTACCCACAATCATTTAAACTTCATTTGTTTCAGTAGCGTAAAAGTGCCCACTCCCATCTTTAGCAAGACATCTTCTCAGCTAACAGAAATTGGGGATGTCTCTTAACCTCTAAGCTGTGCAAATTTAGTTAGCCGAGGAATTGCCCCCTTGAGTCCTGAAGTTGAGGCCTTCTCTATTCCAGCTCCTTCATATTTCATGTAAGTGGATACCACATTACCCACTGGAGTTCCACAAATACTCTTCTTTCATGTATTGTGCTTGACAATTACCTACGTAAGCTACATTTGATCTACATCTAAATTTTGTTTTCCTATGCAGAAGGCTAGATCTCTTCCACAGCTCATTTCATAATTTTGAATCCTAATTCATCCCCATCCTCTGGGAAGAATGCATTTTTTGCAATACCTATGTTGTAACTTTCTAGAGCACATGCTTCTAATTTGAGCATTATTTTCCAAAGCTCCTAGCACTTAACCACAAAAGTCCTTCATTTATTTTCCTTTTTATTCTCCATTTAATCCATCCTCTTATTTTATGCTTTGGATCATCTTTATATCTTACATTACGGCCTCTAGTATAAAAGCTTTTTGTTTCAACTAAGTACTTAAAACCCACAGAGGAGTATAAAAATGATACTGGGGGATTTAGACAGAACTATCCTTTCCTCTCCTCATTTACTTCCCATTTTTCAACCCCCCCCAATCCCAAACTCTAAAGCAGAAGAGAAACTTCTGAAGAGCTCTACCAGTTTTAAACCAGCATTTGAAGAGGGAAAAAAATGTACCAGAGTCTAGCTGCTGCCACTAATTTTCTGAGTGACTTTGGCTAAGTCATCTTCCCCACGCTTCAAGGTCCACTGGGAATGGGAATGCTTTGTCCTTGTCAGTCTAAATATATTGGGTTGGGTGGCAAAGATCCTTAGGCAAAAGATTTTTTTTATTCCTCGAAGTTATGAGGCCCCTCTATTAGCAGGTGGAGATTAGGAGCTGCCAGAGTGGATAACGTATAATGAGATGTATTTCTCTGGCCTGAGCAGAGAAAACTATAGCACATCTTGAGACATGAGGTTACAGAAACCTTGCAGTATGAATGCCACACTACCAACTCTGCAGCAAATTTTAAAGCAGAGCAGGGTCCCACGACAGATGCACAGAGAAAGAGGGAAAGCCTAAGGAACCATGAGCCAAAGCCTCCCCACTCTACGAACATATGATGGGGAGCCAGAAGCTTACCTCTCTGTCCCTTCCTCCCTCACCTGTATCACTGCAAACATCTGAGCTTCCCAAGACCAACTTACCCCTTTCAACACACGAATGGATACCCCATTTCTGAAAGCACACCGCAGAAAAGCACACATTTTCAGCAGCTCTGCCAGCACCCGTGAATGCTACGCTAAGATTCAGCCAATTGCTTTCCCTGTGTAACTACAACTCAAATCTCTTCTTCAGCTGTGACCAGTTTAGGGCCAATTCTTGAGCTATTGAAGACTGCAGGCATTTTGCCATCAACCAAAAGTTGGCTTCTATGTTCTTTACCATCCATACTGTTTACACTGGGGATGTTAAATGAAAAATTGGCAGTTTATTTGAAAGCTGGGCCAGGCGCTCTCTCTGTGGGGCATTTGCTTAAAGGGGATAGGACAGCTTAGGAGCAGCAAGCACCAGGGTTTTACTTTAGCTGTCCTGAAGCAATTTCTATCTGTGCTAAATTATGGGTAGCAACTTCTAGCCCCTTCATGCAAGGGTTTATGATTAGGGACAAAGCAGGAAAGAAGCTCTGTTGTAGACTGCTTCACATGGCTCTCTGTAGTGCCCAGGAAGCACAGAGTAACTATACAAGAGTGTACAATACCCCAAAATTTTTGGTTTGCTGCACTGTCCAATATCTAGGCCTGGACCAGTCCTACAGTTAGCACACGGGGAGAGTATCTAGTCAATCCCAAAGCAAAGAGGGCGTTGAGCTCATTTTCTTGCTCTAGCACATGGAAGATTGCACAGTTTCAGAACTGCAGTAAAATAGTTATTTCAGGCTTGGACACACCTTGCTAATCCTTAAACTGGGAAAAAAGCCTGGGCGGCTACAACGTGGCTCCCCAACCAAACATGTCTTGTGGGACCATGGCTCTACAGAGTTAGTACAAAATTAATCTTGGTCATATTTCTGTCTTCAGGGGACAGGGCGTTCTCATTTCCATACACAGCAGTGCAAGTGTTTGCTTTTTCTTTGGGGGGAGAAAAATAAAAGGCAAACAAAAAACAGAACAATAAAGCAAATTAATTACAGCATACTTTAGCTGACTTCAAATAACAAACATGACCCCAATCGTATGAATACAATTCCCTCTCCAAGTTTGTAAGTATTTCCCTGGTATGTAAATCATAACAAGATGGAGACTCCTGGACCTGTAGATTTATGAGGAAACCTGCATTTAGCTACTCCGCAGTTTAAGATGCGATTTCAGCACTGGCACTTGTATTGGCTTTAGCTTTTAGCTGAGGTATCTGTGCATAACCAGTCTTTTAAGAGACATGGGCCAGAAGGTAACATTTCCCTGAAACTTTCTGGTACAAAACAGTTGTTTGGACAAATCGACGAACAGCCTGGCCAAAAGGTTTTCAAATCCCTCCTCCTCTTACACAAGCTTTCTTTTAAAGCTTGTCACTTTATCTGTTGTCATAGTAAAGACTCAAAGTTACAAGCTCTGAGTCAGACAGCTTATTAATAACAAGTGAAGGACAGTACAGCACAGATTTCATTAGGCAGACTTCATTTAGCAAACAAAGTAAGATGCCAGGGTCCCAGAGGGCGTATTCAGACCATGCTGGAGAATATAGTATCCCCCCTCCACCACCACAGGCAAGCTCAGATCAGACCAGAACAACGTTCGACTACAGTGAGCACAGGAATGGATGTTATATTGGTGTAGATGTCCCAGCGCTCAGGCTGGAAATTATCTCCAGACCAACCCTAACTGCCGTTGTGGTGTCAACCACAGCACAGAAGAGCTTTGAATCGGGAGATGCTACCTGGAAGCAAAATAAATTGCTTACACTAACTTAGGAAAAAAGCGCCCAACCAAACCACACAGAAGTCTAAATACACCTTTTTCTTCCTAACAGTCAGAGGGGATGACTTCTGGGACTCAAGGCACAAGAGATTTACTAACAGAGCTTACTCCAGGCTAGTGCTACAAACAGAATCAGTATAATGTGTACACAGTGGGACCAGAGCACGTTAGAAAGTCTGGCCTTCATTGAGATGCCCCAAAGGACCTACATTTTCCTAAAAATCATTGTCTTAACCCCCATTGGGACTGTTAAAAAAATCAGTGGAACCATGCTGGTGTCAGACTGGAATAGAAACAGTGGAGAATCAGCTCCAAGGCAAAGCCACCACTGACATGATCTCGACAAGCGATCCTGGTTTATGACGGTCTATAGGATTACGACATTTGGGGAAAGGATGGGGCCTTGCAGACTGTAGTCCTTTTCAGTCGCAGCAAAGGTACATCATCTGCAGCAAGTCAGCATGGTGGAAAGAGATTCTGCATCGGCCACCAATAAACTGGTACCATCTAGTTAGTTCATGGCATTTTCCGTGAAGCCATCTACTGCCATCAGTGAGGACTATGTTTTAGACAGCTGCCTTTTACACCTGCAGCTACAGGGTCCTGCTTGGTAGCCCTACCTTTCAGCTTTGCGTTGCTATTTTGGTCTCCGCTGTTTTGCCAAAGACAGCCCCTGTCGCAGCAGTACAAAGCTAAGCAAACATTTCTGTTCCTTGCAAGTCTCACGATCAATTACTGTGAACGATAACACGTATTTCATGAAATCTTGGCCCTGTGGTTACCAGAATCCATCCTGCCACTCACACAAGAACTTGGGGGTAGAGGAGGAGGATTCATCTGGCACTATTCTGTCAGGGATTTAATCTTTGGATACAGTGCATTAGATGGATTAGAGCAAAGACGCAGGCTATCCATATTTTTAAAGCCCGATGACCTTTAACGATGAGAAATAATAAGAGGAAAAACGTGAACCCTGACAAATTCATAACTACAGCACAGGGGAAAGGAATGTATTCTTTTAACATATGAAAAAACATTGCGCATGACACGTCTATTTTCTTTTCAGTCCCGTAGCTGTTATGAATTATATACAGGATATTTAGTTGTTGTTTGTTCTTGTGCCTTTTTGTGTGTGGGGGTACTTTGGCTGTTCTAAACTTTTTCTTTATCATTGATCAAGTAATTGTACGAAATACCATTTGTTTTGTCTCTCCAGAATCCCGCTGTAGCGCTGTGTTCCTGTACTACTGATACGCTGTGAGCGAGAGCTCAGAGATAGGGTTTTGCTGTTAACCAGCATCATCCACACAAGAGGCGCAAAACCATTTATGATCCAACTTAAAGAAAAATGGCATTTTGAATTAGCTCCTACTAGCATTACACGGGCAGCTCAGGGAGAAGAGATGTTATAAATATTCCTCATAGCCCTCCGGATGACTTAGGAAGGAAAGAATCAGGTTTGCCAATTTCCAGTCCCCAATTCCAACCACCTCTGTTATGGTGACAACAAACAGCAACGCGTCATGACTTGCACGATAACGGTTAGCCCAGCTGTGGATTGGCAGGATGTGTTGTCTGTTGGTGTTATCATTTTGGGATGCGGATAAAAGGAACCAGGCTGCAGCCCTCAGTGAGCTAAGAAAGGTCACTCCATCCTCAAAGCAAAAGCAAATGTGTGCACTACCTCATCTCTAAGTGCAATCACAAAACAATTTCAGATGTCAGCAAACAGCTCAAAAACTCAGGGAATCTAGCAAATACAAAAAAAAAAAAAAAATTTCCTTTTAATATGGAAAAGTTACCCCCAGTGTCTCTAATGAAGCTAAAGATGAAGAAATCCCATCCTTCTGTGAAATTTGCCAGCATTTTCATAAAACGCTGTTTATTTTTAGTCAGTTGAAAGCTTTATTTTCTTTATATTTTCCTCATTCAGCAACAGGCCACGTAGCAAAGCTGAAGTTTTGTTTAGAGGGAAAAGTAAAAACAAGACACAGGAAAGGTTCACAGATCTCAGGCTACTTTCCGTGCAAGGGCACTGCCTCTGACACGGCCCTCCTGCAGCCGCTCAGCAAAGGGCCCGGCATCCTTAAAGAGGGGTTTCTTTTGCTCCTAAAGATCCCCGTTGCCTCCCCTCTCCCCAGGCTCTGCGACGGTGGATGGGTCTGTGATAAGGATTGTAGGAAACAGGCCCACAATGGTTGCAAACATTCATGGGGCTTTTTATCCAGATGTGCCCGGGACTGGAGCAAGAGGGAGACGAGAGAGAGAGCCTCAGCTCTCCCCACTTCAATGTGAGAGCACAGCAAATTTGCAGTAGATATTTCTTTCCAGCGGATCTGCTGCTGCTCAGGTCAGAGAAAGACTGTTCTCCTTGTGAGGGCACTCCATCATTAAAAGTGGGTATTGCGGCTTTGAGATATATCTCAACATGATGCTTTTTTCCCTGAATACTTTCAGATAATCTCCCAGCTAAGTTTGAGTTTCCTTTGAGAACTGTATGAGGCTCCATTCGTATATTTAGAGGTTGCCATTGGCTTTTACTCCTTTTCACACATGAATATCTGATGAAGACACGGAAGACAAAGGTGGGTTTTTTTCTTTTCTTTCTTGAGAGCAATGTATTTGGCTCCCTCCTGTGGGCACCAACATTGCTAATCTCCCAAAACATCTCCCAAAAGAACTGATTTAAACAAGACAATAATACCAGCTAATGCTACAGCTGAATCCACCCTTCCCCTGGCAGAGTCCTGTGTTCACTTGGCCAGCAAAGATTTTCCTAAGCTTAAGCATTACCAGCAATGCCATAGAAAAGTGCAAATGGCACACAGCAGTTTTAAAATAAGAGAACTGTGCAGGAATGAACCAAAGCATTAAATTCTCCTGTTTAAAGTATATGAGAGGTGGCTCAATGCTATATTGCCTGGGTGAATGCAAGTAAGCAGTTTACGGGCTTCAAATTCTGCCATGCAGTTTTCTATTACCTCTCAGTGTGAGTTCAACTCAGTACCTTCCAGGATTATTTCCTGTTCAGGATCCAACTACTGAATGGAATAAACTCAGGAAGTTTTAACTCTTTGTTTGTTAGCTATCCTTACTAATCACTCAAACAAAAAAAACAGGAATATGTGCAAGTTCTTCAGAACTCAGCCTGGATATTCTTGATGTGGGTCCAAACCAACACCACTAGCTCAGCTGGGAAAGTGAGCTCGTCTCCCCAGAACTAGAAATTGAAGTTTCTGTCCTGTTCTTTCTATGAAAACATCCCACAGAGCAAAAACTCTAGGCCACTGCAAGGCTAATGTATCATGCAAACCGTAGAAAAACAACAACTTAATAGTGTCTCTGTATTGCTTAATCCTTAAAAATGTTCTTTTTTTCCAGGATTAGTTGCTTGAGCTGTTTTAGTTGCCAGCTAGTTTCTTTGCAAGCACAAAAATAATACGTGTGCAGGTAACAGCATTTGCCGTGTGATTTAGATAGCTCTCCCTCAGGCTTCTCTGGAGAGTTTCCTCCAAACATCATCCCTTTTCTTGTATGTCAGTAATTTGTTATAGGAGACTAAGTGTGCCCAGTTCCAGATTCATGGTTTCTATAGCGACAAAGGGAATTTGGGGTGTATACGAGGTATAATCAGTATTGTTTTATAGAAGATTTCGCTTAGAAGAACAGTCGCCAAGACGCAGGTAGCTAATGCCATTTGAGGTTCTAGGATATTTGAATGAGGCTGGGAAATTCAGCTGCTACAGAGAGCCACAACCTTCTGGAACAGGAACCGAAACAGCATTTCATGGAGGTTTTCCGTGACATCTTGGATAGCATAAACTAACTTTGCCTGGGCAGCTAAGTCTCACCTGAGCAGTCTTTCTCTGAGAGAGCTGGGAGGACTGCCCCAAGATTTTTATTCAAAAAAGCTTAGATGCTTCATCTGCCTGTGTGGGAGCCGAGGAAGGAGGGAAGTGGGGACCTATTTTCCTCCTTCAAGTTTTCCCAGACCATGCCTCCATAACACTGTGAAACTCTAAGAAACAGCAGTCTGGAGTGGTTTCTGGGGAGAAATGAAGGATGACTGTGAGAGCTCAGTAATTTTTCTTCCCTGCTCATTAGCTTCCTCTCACAAACGTGGACTGAAGTCACCATCTGCATCACGTAGCTGTTTTCATATGGATAAATGCTTTATCAACTTTCCACTGAAAAAGCTCTATTGACTGCAGGAGTCCCAGAACAAGACCTCCAAAGGGGACAACCTCAACCAGGGAACTCAGAAGATGGAAAACGCTGAGATCACTCCCGAGCTGCAGCACTGCTATGGCACTGGACATCACCACGAACGCAGCCCAACAGGCACCCAAAGGGCATATAAGCCTCACCTGTAACATATCCACGTCACACACTGGAAAGCAGCTCCAAGGGAGCACGTTTGCAGCAGTCTGCACTGCTCTGACCCCCTGTAAAACTTGGCCCCTGAAGCAGTTAGGCAGTTTTTTGATCCCTGCCTCAAAAACATGGGGTACAGAGAACAGAAAGTACCCAGAGAGAACAGGCAGCAGAGCCTGAGCAGCTCTGGAAATGCAGAGAAGGACTAACTCTAAGTGAACACCGGAGCTGAGAGGGGTCCTGGCACCCCGCAAGCTGGGAAGGCTCATGGGCGACTTGTGGTCCAGGACAGGAGTATTGCTGCTGCCCTCTCCCGTTCCTTCGCTGCCAAAACAAGCCTGAGTGGGCGACTTGTGGTCCAGGACAGGAGTATTACTGCTGCCCTCTCCCGTTCCTTTGCTGCCAAAACAAGCCTGAGCGTGCTCGGATCAGCCTCTCAGTTTATCAATGCCACTCCAGTGTCTCAGTGCAATGCTACCACCCGTGCCCGCATCCTTCTGCTTATAACACAACACCCATAAATCAACAGCATTGTCTGATTTCTGTGACTTTATGAGGGTGGGAAGCTGACCTGCCTCTACCTCAGACCCTTTGGAGAGGGGAAGGAAAGCAGGTCCTTCAAATCTCCAGTCTTGCCTAACAGTCCAGTAAGGCTTTGTGTCTCCACGGCTGTCCTACCATGCTGAAGTCTCCATGCTCTGCCCCGCACAGCTCTAGATCCCACTTTGAACTCATGGAGAGTTCAGGGAATCAGATTTGGAGCGAACCTCAATCTCCTAGACAAGCTGGGAGACGTCTGCTCCTTATGACACTCAGACAGTCCCTCCTATTGCATTCCCTCTAATTTAAATGGAAATGAGATGAGACAATACTGATCACTATAAAATTGCAAGTGAAGCAGAAAGCCAGACCGTCTTGCCGTGCCGTGAACAAAGTTAATGCTCTTGCCAATTCATCAGTCACCTGAGTTGTGAATTATTGACCTGTCACTCCAAAGACACCTACTGTACAGCTACAACACAGCCAGACCTCTCCAGTGACCTTCACCCTCCAAAGGCCAAGGCTTTCCATGCAGTTCCCTTCCATGCTTGTTTCCAAGCAGAGCAACTATAGCAGCTTTCACGGGCTCTGCGCCGGCAGCCCCGCGCCGACGGCTGCACTCAGGCAGCCTGGGCGAGGGGGTTAACCACTTCAAACAATGGAGCCTGGCATGACTTGGCCGAACACATGACAAATGAGTAATTCACGAGTTCACGCAGGTAGTGATTTACAGTCTGGATTTGAGCTGGAATATTGCTAGAGGGTGTGTGTGGAGCTTGCAACTAAAGAGCCGGGTGACTCACTTTCTCGGTATTTGTTTTCTTGCACTGCCTCTGCTCCCCATTCCTCATGCATGATCTTGCAACCAAGTCTTGCTCTCCAGTAAAACGGCTGAACTTTCTCTTACACCAGATCAGTAGTTTTAAAATTAACCAGCAAGCCTCAGTCACACTGTGGGTCACAAGTGCCTCTTTGTGCAGGTATAATCAGGTAACGCTACAGTAAACGCTCCAGGCAATATCCTTGGGTCATTTGCACTGATTTCAACAGAGTTGTGCAGCCTCATGCCAGCCAAGGATCTGCCCCTCTGCAGAAGCCAGTTCTTTCATGTGGATGGGGTGGGGAGAAGCAGCAGAACAGAACATGAATTTAAGTGTGCTGGGTGTATAGGAATTGGTAAGAGAACGATCTCCACTCCCTCGATTTAAAAACAGCACTTGAAAAATAAGCAAGAAAGAAGCCACATTAATACCCCTCCTGAAAACCTAGAGCTCCTCACCAGAAGCTGGTTCCCTCCAACAATGCTTCTCATTACAAGCGCTCACAAAGATGCCCTGAAGTGCAAGCAGTTCACCGGCCGCAAATTTCCCTGGGATAGTTTTCCTCAGCCTCTCTCCCTGGCAGAAGAGTATCTTGACAACACAACCACATTTCAGATAGTTGCTGGTGTCTGACATGAGGGCCACGGTGCTACATCCTTAGCTTCTAGAATCTATGTCTGACCCCACAGCAATTTTCCCAGGAATACAATTCTCAAGTCTCTGTTCTCTCTGAAACAAGAAGTCAGAAGGCCACATGCAATAATGCAAATGGTAGCTCTGTACCCTTCACTTTTGAGATGTATCACTATAATAATGAGTAGTTACACCTATTTTTTTATACAGAACTATCAAGAGTCACTTAAGAGTAACTGAATAAGGTTATAGAAATGGTTATCTATGAACATTGGCCTCCTGCAGGTTCTTTTGAACAGATCATGTTCTTCTCATTGAAGCCAGTGTCTGGGGGAAGAGAGAACAGATTGAATACGAAATGAAAACAGACTTTCTCCAGATGTGGCAGATGCAGCTTCCAGTTCTCGCTGGAAACTGAAGCTATTTTGGAACATCATTCTTTATTTATGGCATTTATTATTTATTGCCTTTATCTTGCATGTGTAGAACAAGCAGAAAATCTTCTTCAAATGCACCTCACTCCAGTGAGCTCTGGATGGCAGCAACACACAACATAGAAGCATTGGCCCCAGTGCTGCAGGTGTAAATTCGCATCCTTTGCCTGAGTACCGGGACAGGTACCCCAGCATGAGTTCAACTGAAAGAACTTCACCTTGCCTCTGCCGTTCCTGATGTGTTTGACACTTCCTGAACAACCTTTCTAGCATCATGAGAAATGGCATCTAAAGGGGCAATGGAGAGCCTATTTTTCCCCTGCTGTGCAAAGCTACTGTAAGAACAACACAACTCAGGAACTTTATACATACACTATGAAAAGCAGTCACTTTGCAAGGCAGCATGTACCCAGCCCTCATACCCGCATTGCACAGGCATGATCATACAAGAAAGAGATTTTCAAGCCACCTCTAAGAGTACAAGCTCCAAGTCTCACCTTCCAACCACATCACCTCCTTAACCTATCAAATAAAACTGAACACTAACATGCAAGGGTCTTGTACTATAATCACACAGCTAATTGCTCAAAGGGAATATCCTCTGCTTTAATATCCTCCATTCCTCAAGGTAGTTGAACCAAATATGGCTAATATATAATTTGATTTTAAGTGTGCTTTCCACACATGTTTTTCAAACATAGTTCAACAACTGTTTCTGGGAAGGCTTATATAACATGGGATTATAAGTAATCAGCCGTTTTCTAACTAGCTCTGGTCACAAATACCAGGTAATAAAAACTGAGTAAGAAATGAAATCATAGTAATGTCTCCAATGAGGATTAACTCCTGTTACACTGTGATAAAATTTATATCAAAGCTCTCTGATATGCTTAGGTTGCTTTAAGGCAAAACCCACTCTCCACAAAACTATTTTAGTTCTGCTCTTATGTAATGGTCAAAATTTTGCCCTTAGCAAATTAATCCATCTCTCCCTGCTTGAAATATCTTAATGAGAAGTGACCTTTTAAGAGTGCTTTAAATCTTCCTTAGTAATGTGAAACCCAGAAGCACACTGGGAAGTTGAAAAGAAACTTATCTAACATCAGTTGTACTTGCTTAGTTTCCAAAATGCAGTTGGTTCCAAGTTGTCACAGCAAGTAGGACTGGAAGGGCCCTCCGTACTTGGGCTTCGGTTTTGTTGTTTTTTTTAACAGAACTGATTCACTTGTCTCTAAACCTGAGGGCACAAATATCACTTTCAGAGTGACTCATCTTGGAGTAAATGGAAATGTTGCTGCAGACCTGAGTAGGTGCTATCATCTTTTGTTTTGCAGGATTTTTACAGATAATGCTCAAAAGTCTTAGGAAAAGCTTTGAGTCTCCCTTGCATCTTCCTTCTCCTCCCACATCCTTCCTCTCTCCTGACTATTCTATTTTCAGTAGACACAGAGCATTTCCCGGCTCCCTTTTTATTCTTTCAGCCTTGCAATAGGTAACACTTGTGGAGTTTAGTGTTAGAAATTTTGAGATAGGTAAGAGTGAAGCGTGAATGTAAATGTGCTCTTGTGAAAGCACCGGAAAAAATAATAAGCAAGAGTTAAAAAACTGGCATCCGTTGAGAACTAAGGACACAATTGAGCGCAATTAATGCTGGCAAACATCAAGGACAGTATTTTCTGCATCAAGAACACGGCACAGACGAATTGTCAGCAGAAGACCTGTGATTCTTATTGAAAGACAGGAGGACGGCAAAAAAAGAGAATTGTACGTACTGTACCTCTTTCCTGCTACCCTAACAGGAAAATAGGGTGTAGCTGTAAGATACCTGAAAAGAGGAAGCAAGAGACAATTGTCTAAGATGTAGGGAGGGTAAAGTAAACAAGATTCTTCTTGCCATAACAACTGCTGACTTCAAAAGGGTATTAAAAGACCTATTTCAAAACCCAATTCATTGTCACCATTCAAGAGGAACACAGCAGATGTAGTGGGGACACAGTAGCTGGCATCCCTTGTTCTCCATGCTGCCGCAAGTAATCCTGCCCAGACTACTTGGACATGTACATATCGGTGGTTTTGACTCTGTAGGTATGAGAATGTGAATAGATAGATACAACTTAGAAAAGTTAAGTAAAATAAAAAGACCCTTCCATAAGGTCTTCCACTGAATTTTTCAGACATGAATTCCTACACATTTATTTGGGTTGAGCACTTTGATGACGCAAATATAGAGTCATTGACTTGTAACAACTGAACGGCATTAGTCAGCGATGTGAAACCTGGCAAAGTATAGACCGACAGACTGTTCAGCAATAAATCCTTATCTTAAGTACTTTTTAAAAATCTTTAGAGCTACAGAGAGCGGGGGACTGGCTTTGTTCACACTCTTTAATCAGTTCTGCATCTTACTCTCCACTTTTCCTCTGTTTTTCTTTGTCATGGTACATATTGAACAAAATCATATATGAAAGGAAAGTTGCCGTCTGGAGCACCTTTCAAAAGTCTCAAAATATTTAGAGGGTAAATTCCAGTTTTGCAAAACTGTTTGTCTCTGAAATGCTTGAGTATCATTGAAGTTCCCACATGACAACAGTTTCTCAGGGTAACACTTCTAATAGTGCGGTGTGACTGAAAAGCTTAAAATTCTACTGTCGCTTTGGGGAAAGAGAAAGATGATGTGGCCTCTAAATCACTCATAAATGTTCCCCCTCTTCCCTCTCCCCCAGTCATTACAACTTGGTTTGCACTTCCTTGGCATTTAGGCACTGTATTCCCATGGACTCTTTGAAGAACCTGAGCCTAAAAGCTTTACTGAGGTGTTTGAGCCTACACAGCAGACTGAGTCCAGAGTGCAGTTAGAGACCCCGATGCTACCTTTAACCTCATCAACTTGGGTACCAACAGAAACCAAAAACGCAGGGAGCCTGGAGAATGATCTGTGCCGATTTTCACTCCCAAATCACCCTGGTACCTGCCTCTGGATTTCATCACCGATCCCAGCATTGGCATGCCCCGTAGTCCATCCCCAGTCCTGACAACAGCAGTGTTAACAACTCAGGTAAATAGCTTTGCTCTTCTGTTTTCCACCTTGTGAAACAGATGTAATAATATTTATGCAGCTTTTCAAAATGCTTGGACAGGCTCATGCAGTTAATCACAAAGGAACATTTACTAAACTACTAATTCAAGAAGCTCAGCGTGAGCATTCTGCAAAAGCAAGCATGTCTTTAAAAGGTGCAGTGTGGTAACAAAGGTTCACATTTAGAGTCTCCTGGGTAAAACAATGAGTTAGGTCCTCAGTTGATTGCTCTTGGCTAAAAAACCTGGTCCCATGAGTGAGAAGTTCAGAAGTCCTCACAGAAAATTACCATAGGACAAGGGGTTAAACATACATTCCTGAACAGAAGAAAAGCCCTATTTATTCTTTTTTGTCCTAGAAATTAGAGCTTTCTGTATCAAGATGATTAATACCTTCTCTGCGTACACATGCACAGAAACCTACTTTCTCTGTGCACCTACAAGCATATGTGCATGTTTCTCCGTATGTCCCCAAAGCTCACTTACACTACATCTCCTTATAACCCAGTATGGCAGTGGCTGTTAGCGATGCAGAGCTAAGGAAGAAATTATTGTAATTCATGGCCATTTTATTTCCTCTGACAGAGTGGTGCAAAAAGGCTCAGTTTGTATGAGAAGTGGAGAGCTGTGTGAGTGAGTAAGTGAGCGAATGTGTATTCGTGTATACCTGCATTGTGTGTCAGCAAGAAGTTGGAAGGAAACGTTCAGGAAATGCATCCCAGCCAAAAATGGATTTCGAAGTGCAAAGCTGCTTTATTTACATAAGAATGGCTGTTACCATACAGGCAGGTTTATCTCCAGGCAGTATTTATGAGGACAAGTCAGCAAGGACAGGCTACCGAACTGTAACAAGAAGCTCTTTTATGGCTACACCCTCTACACTCATTCCACCTGTTATCCAAAGCTTTGGAAGTATAAAGTCACCAGGTTTATTTTAAAAAGGGCACAGTACTGGGGATTAAACTGAAGTTTAAGATTTTAACAGAAAGAATGATAGATTCATTGTATTGACCTCTATGGCAAGATTTTAATTTCCTGCCACAACCTTTTGAAGGAAATATGAATCTAATGAGACTCTAATGAGCACAAATAACAATGACGTGGCAGAGATCTCATAGCCTAAATTTTTGGCAAATATTGTAGAAATTTACTTTCGTGGCATTCATCAACAGGACAGATCTTCTGAAGTGTGCTAAACAGATTTCAAATTTTTAAAATAACATCTTCTAAGGATCAGATTTGCTCTAATTCAAATAGGGAGATACATGGCAGCTGTGGACATATTGTAAGCTATGTTCCATGCCCGGAATAACTTCCCCTCAAATTTCATTCAGACAGGGCAATTTACTGAATAAATTGCAGAATAAACAGACCTGTTTGGATAAGCTGTTATCTTGGCAATTGTCTTAGTGACCTGGCTCTCGACTTCTTCCTTCCATCAGAAGCTGGCTGCCAGTGCAAAGGGTTTTTTTCAGAGAATTGATAGTAAAGCCTACCCTGCAGTGAAAGAGAGGTCTCTAGAACAGCTACGGGTCTGGTGAGCTCCATGTTCTGCCTGTCCACTGTCCCATGCCACCTTCAGACAGCTTCTGAGGGATCTGTAACTGGTGCCTGCCAGTATACCGCATGCTCGTGGGCAGGGATGGCCTTGCAGGTCAGAGAAGGCATGCTGCAGCATCCCCCGGCATGCCAGTTCCAGCTTCACAAGATGGCAAGCGGGTGAAAATGATCAATAGTGCAAAACAAGCCATCATCTGCACATGATTTTTCTGCCCTAACCAGCGTAAAAAGGACAAGGAGCAGAAGATCTCACTCCAGGGATGTTCCTGCTTTGTTTATGGGGTAGACTGCCATATATTTACTATCCAAATGTCACCACAAACACAAGGGTTTCTCACACACATCACAGAAAAGCTTTTGTTTAAATTTTGCAGCTATTAATGCAGATATTGAACACAGCATTTTGCATGGTGCATTAGAGTATCCATTCTTCTAAGAAAACGGCTATCCTTTCCTCAGGATAAAGGTGGGTTGCCAGAGTACAGGATTATATAGAATTAGACAGTGACACCAACAAAAAGCATATTATGTGAGATTAAAAGTAGATGACTAGCTCTGGGCTATCCCCTGCCCCTGGCCCCTGTATGTTCTTGCATGGTCAAAGCATAACAGCATAGAAAAGTCAACTCTTAATTCAACTTGGAACTGCTCCCTTGAAGCAGCAATGTCCTGTGAGCTCTGGTTTGAACCAGACAGACCCTGTGCAGGAGCTGTCTACACCAAACTCCTTCTCCTAGCAGTAATTAGAACACCTTCAAAAAGTAGAAACCACAGACTTCGAGAGAGGCATATGTGAACTACATACCCAGCTTTCACAGAAAGAAATGGGAGGTTGGGTACTTAAAAAACCTAGGATCTTTTCAAAATATGGATATAAATTACCTGGGGAAGATCTCATCTTTTCCACGAGCCCCTTCACTTTACCCGTTCCAGCTTCTCCAGTCTGACCCCTCTTCGGGTGTCACGCCGGATTGACACCGATGCAGTGGCAGCTGCTTTGCAACGTGGCTGAGAAACAGCTCCTGAATCCTTGGCCCACTCTCAGCTCAACCAAAGCAACCTCCTTGAAGGATACCAAACGCCGCAGCCCTAACTTCCCAGGGTTATAATAACGAAATCTATACCCTTGATTGCAAATTCTCATGGACATTGACAGCCACAGTGATGATACACACAGAGCAACTTATCTTTTGCTGACACTATTTTAAAACATAGGTAGAATATAAAAAGATGTAGGAAAACAAAAAAGTGGGGTTTTTTCTTTTTAAATGCAATGTAAATGAAAGAGTATACTGATTAAGTAAGGTCATAGAAGTTGTTTATGTAGTAGAGAGTAAGAATCCATTGCAATTCAATAAAAGATAATTTCATTTTATGTTTTTCCACTTTTATTCATGTTCCTATTGGATTCATCCTAGAACCTTTTGTAAAATTGAGTGCCTTTAACATGCATAAACATTATAAAGTTTTTTTATTCAACTTTTTACTCTGTTCTATAGCTGACAAAAGTCCTTAAAAGTTACAGTGTTCATTTAGTAGACTACTTGGGCAATCGTATCCCCAAACATTTTATTCCTGAAATCTTGTAATGTTTCTTTCTCGTGAATTTTGTTTTACTACTTTATGGCACTAGTGAGCTTGGAAATACTGCAAAATCAGCCTTTCTTGGGGCATTCTGGCACTTTTTGCACAGAAACGACCAAGGCCAGGATGCTCAGAAGAAAACAAAATTTTTTTAAAAAATGTTTTCCCGAAGTTTTATGAAACTTAAAAAAAAAAAAGAAAAGCCTGGCTCCAGATTAGTATGTTAGCAAGTTTCCAAGGTTACTGTGCCCTTCCCAAATTTTTACGATTGAAAACAAAAAGAGGAAAAAAAAACATTAATTTTCCTAGGCATCAGATCAGAGCTCAAAAATATCTACCAGACTTATTTTAAGAAAGGAACTTGAAAATGTTTAACTAAACGCACTAGAGAAATTGCCACACACACAAAAATGATTACATGAGGTATTTACTTAAAGATTTTGTAATCTCCTCTGTGCCTATGCACGTTCTTCTCCTCTCTTATCTACATGCAGAGACACAAATCAAGACTCTAAATGCTAACATAATGAAGATTCAGGTGAGGGGCCACATGTTCAAATACACAGCAGAATTTAAGGTTTTTTTGTTTTGTTTTAATATTTCTTCCTGCATTTGTGCACGAGTCAAAGCCCATAGTTCTACACCTGAACGCTGCAATACCAACGTGAATAATACATGAGCTGCATGTGAAAGATGAGTGCTGGATGCTCATCCTTGGCAGCATGAAACCACTAAGTGGCTCAGGTTAGGGACAGTGGCTTGTAGCTGGTGGCACATAGGGAACAGGTATAACTCTTGTGCAAAATGCACGAGTCATTCTCCCATTACTTCTTTAAAGTGGTGCAAATTTAAAGCCATCACCCTGTTTGAATGGAGTTCAGGCAATGGAAAGGAAAGGAGTTACTGAGGTCTTATCTCTCATTTGTATTAATGCTTTTATGCCTGTATTTGAATGGTAATAGCAAACACCTAAGTATCTCTGCCACTATTTGCTAACCTAAGTAATTGCTAACAGCACATTAATATAGCGCAGGGATTTGGGGAATCTTTACTGATACTATCAGTGCTGTCAGAGCCTCAAATAAATGAGGTGACGAAGAGTGGTAGCTTATAAAAAGTCAATCAAAGCCAAGAGCTGCAATAACACAAGGAAAGACCACGACAACAAGAGCCACTCTATAGCAACTACCTATCAGCATTAACCTTGGAACTACTACCATTGTGAATACGAAATATTTCATACAGTGCTGGTGAGCTGTGCTAAGCTGTGCACATTACTGCTGTTTGCTATCTTCCCTATGAAATATTTTACTAAGTCTGTTCTTTAAAAATAGTTTTCATTGTTTTCTGAGGATTAAAACAGCAACAATAACAGGAAAGTGTGGATTAGCTGACTATTTTTGAACTGCTAATAAACGTATGGTATGCTGTAAAATTGACTAACTTTCAATTAAATGCATTTGGAAGTTTGTTTTACTTAATTTAATTTTCAGAATTTTACCTTTTGCAGGCAATAATTTGAAAGGACCTTTTCTATTTAATGTACCTGTGTACATTTGGGTTGGCACTCAGCAAATGTACTCTTTAAACAGGATGGTTAAAAACTTCTCCCGTACAAATGTAATTTTAAAGCAGTCTTTGCTTTGCCTCCAATTAAAATACTCAAACAGGCCAAAAGTCACACGGAAACCAGGAAAAGGTGGTAAATAAGTTTTGGCTGAATGACATCAATTAAAGCCTGGCTATGTTCCAGCTTAGAAAGAAAAATAAATGCAAGCCTGTAAATTTTGAATTAGCTAACGTTTACACACTGAGTATGGACAGGTTAGGACAACGGACTAACCTGTTGCCTCTGTTTGGAGATGCGGTTGTGGAGAGCGAACACAAGAGTCTGCCAACTTGCCAGACCCCAGCCACCAAAAGTGTCATTCACAGGGTTGGCTCCTGTCTTTTGTAGCCCTCCTGTATCTCACATCTTGGCAGATTTAGAGCAACAACCTACCCACTCTATGGCAGATGCAGTTTTTCTTCCAAATACCTGATTCCTTTATCCCCCCCTCACCAGTTTGCCCTACTTAGTGGGTAAAATCCTGATGCAGGAAAATATATCTGCAGTAAGAGGCACACCTTAGAGCAGGATGAAACTAGAAGGCACTCTCTCCGTGGGAATCAGAGCCAGTTCCCTATCATATGACTTGATAGGGCAGGTACATACCTGGGACAGACGAAACTCAAGAGGTCTGGTGTTTGTCTCGTAATCTCATTTTTTTTCTGGCTGATTTGGATCTGCAAATGTTCCACCATATGGCCACAGGCTTATCTGATCGAAGACAATAGTGCATGGAGCGAGTAAACAGCCACACTGGGCCTTGCCTTTGTTCCTTCTCTTCTATGCTCAGTGCCTGTCCTTCTCACAGGGCATGTGGAGGGTGGCAGGAGAAACATGATCCACACAAAATGAGCTCCTGATCACAAGACGAGGGGAGCGGGCAGGCAGGGATCATTTTTTCGGAATTGTATTTTGGGTCCGGGAACTCCCTTTTAGAACTGACCCCCCCATGACCAAATCACTGAAGCTCTGCTCATTTATACCCACTCAAGGACTATTTGCAATTTTTTTTATTTTCTTTTTTACTTTAGAAATAGCTTACTCTGAGCTGCTCAGAAGCAACACAGCATCATTAGTGGAGGCTCTAGGCTACTTTGCTGCATAGAAGACTGAGACTTAGAAGATCAGTTCTTTATGCCACTACAGACTTCCTGTGAGACCTTGAATCCTTAGTCCCAAACTCTCCAAAGCACTACATCTGTAAAGCAGGATTAAATACATGCTTTAATTCACCTTTTGTCTTTTGACGGTTTGCAGCCTCTTCGGAAAAGGGAATGGCTCAGATCAGGACTCAGGGCTGCCAACTCCAAGCATTCAAAACCATCAGCCAGGCCTAAAAAAATAACAAAGAGACCAGGAGATTAAAAAAAAATAATAATGCATTTGGAGTTCTTTTTATTTGCTTTCTCAGTTTTGCATTGCTCAGGTTCATGTTTTCAAGTATTTCTCTAGATCCCCGAGACCTAGAAAACTGCTTTCTTTTTAATTAAAATAATAATAACTGAAAGCTGAGACTGCAAACTATTCACATGACTCCAGGGATATAGACTTTAGCGAAAGCAATAAATGTGCTATGCCTCATCATAACACCATCTGAGTTGGCAGGCACTCTGTGCCTCACTACCAGGATGAGGCCCCAGTAAACAGAGACATTTACAATTTCTATCTTGTTATTGTTAAAAGTGGTTCTCCCTTCTCAGAAGAAAGATGCATCTTCATATATCACAGAGGGCTTCTGGCACTGTCCTCACCGCTTGTACTGTATATACACTGAGGAGCAATGGTTTTCAGTCCCCAGCTGTCTGGTCCCCCTAGTTTGCTATGGCTCCAGTGGAGTCATCCCAGTGTAAGTATCATTGAGAGAGGCACATCTGACCGTTCAATACCAGAACTGGAAGCAACACCCTTCACACGTCCCACTAGAAATGCAAAGGGACCAAAAATCCCCAACATAGTACAGCATTTCAAATACATCATTAACATGCTCATACCTAAGAAAAGGCTCAGGTACTGCCTGAGAGCAGCTGAAGTATGCAGAGCAGTTTAGATAAGTAAAATGAGATTATTTGAATAAGTGCGAAGGCACAACAGATAGCCATCTTTAAGGAAACAGTGTAGTTCAATCGTTGATCTACCCTATTACACTGACTAGGGGTTGTCTGTTGTCAGCAATACCAAATAAGCACTTTCAAGGGCTGTTTAATGAAGACAACATGAGAAGTAATGAAACATGTTGAAGTGTTGCAATTCCCTGTAGCCGAAGTATCCACAGATGCTGCAGCTCATCAGTGGGTTTTTTTTTGCTTTCCTTATAGTTACTTACATCAAAACAATACGAAAAAACAAGATGACCAACATCTTGCCCTGAGTGTAAATACTGTCTGTATTCTCTCTCAAGGTGTGATAGCTCATTGTGAAGTTGTAGCTCAATTTCATACAATCCCAAAGATACACGTCTGGTCCAGAAGGTTGCCATCAGACTGGATGGACACTGGCAGCAAACCACCCAATTTGAACATCTCAGGTTTCCCTACCTGTAAGATGGGGAAATATTAACCTTATTGTCAAAGTGTTTTAAGACCTACTGATGAAAAGCATTATATAAAAGCTATTACGAGACTATTGAGGTCTGATTCTTATTAATGAGGAGGAGGTGTAAGAGGGTCTTAACTGCATTTGTACCTGCTCAGTGGCCCTTTGATCTTGAAAGAATAGCGTCAAAGAATATCTGGAGCCACTCACAGCCGTGTCTATTGCTTTAGAGACAGGCTTAAAAGAAGATTAGTAAAGCCACAGATAAGTATAGAAGGCTGCAGCTGAGAGGGAGTGGGGAGAATTGTCTCCTCACCCTTGTGGGTGGAGATCACCTCTGAGCAGAGAGCCTTTCCAAAGGCTCCGGAGGTAAGTGAGGGAATAGCAGAAAGCCACTGTTGTAGTTCTCCTGGGTTGAGACTCACAAGTAGCTGGAAGCAAAAGGAGGAAGCGGTTAACACAGGAAACAAAAGGCAAATGTCACTTTGGAATACATTCATCACAGCAAGCATTTCCATGAGGAAGTCAGCAGAAGATGGCATGCAACTTAGCTGGTGGCAGCTCCTTCCCACTAGCCTCCCTTCTCAGTGGTCTTAAGAGCGGGCACATATGACTATGTTATTACAAGGTAAAGCACGGAGTAAACCTGCAGCTCACCCCCTCCTCAGCTACCTCTGCACACATGCTTTCATCTCAGTGTGAAAGAAGGTGCTTGTTCACTGCAGGTCAAGGTGTCTCCCACTGTGCAATAAAACATGACTATGGGGTTTACTGCAGAGTACCTGCCATGCACTTATTTCCACACATCTCTTCTTTTTCTGTGGATTAAGTGGGTTGGGAAGTGGCTTCAGCTACCATGAATGCATGTGAAGTGCGTACACCTCTAACTGCTCACTGTTACGCTGCTGAGATCATGGAGACCAGGATAATATCAGAGAGGTCATTAATGTGTTTGATTTTTGCCTGCTTTATATCTTTTGAGGACATAGCCATCAGGAGAATACAAAATCTACACGTTGGAGGTCGGAGCAGTCTAAAGGTGTTTTGGGGGGAGTTCTGTGATAGGATCAAGGCCTTAAAAAGCAAAAGGCAGCTACTGAAAATGAACAGCAAACCCCACACATCTTTTGAGACAGTAGACTGGGCCAAGAAGATGTCTTAGGCTACAGACAGAGGAGCTGCAGTTGCTATAAAAGCCTTACAGTATGTAGTCTGTATCACATAAGGATGTTAATTGGGGTGAAGAAGACACCGCTGTGCTAGACATGGCATCCCGATGTAGACACAATCGTACTTGTACCTGTAGGTTTTACTCAAGTGGAAGGCACCTTCACTCTGCTGGTCCAAGGCACAGCTTGGCTGGTGGATAGCTCTGTCCACACTGGGAGCTTTTTGTCAGTAACTACATCGAGTTTCCCACGCCAGGAAAAATCTCCTGCTGCTGAGGTTGGACAGTTGCTTCTTTGTTCATGTTCTTGCCTCAAGCGCAGAGGTAAGATGACTCAATAAAATGTTCTCTATGTACTCTATGTGTGGGGGAAGCAATTGGAGTCCATCAGACTGGAGACACCATGACAGGTCATCCAGGTAAAATAGTTCTGCTTCCCCTTTCCTGTTTGCCAGAAAAAAGCTGCACGTCTTGCCAGCTCTCTCCAAATTCCCCGTGAGGGAAGGGAGTTGAGCTGAAAGGCCTGATTGTGGCAGAGCCGGCAGGACAGCAGGCAGGGCAGGCAGGTGCAAGATCTTCCATGGGCAATGCGGGGGTGACGGAGGGAAAGGATGGGCAGAGATGAGGTTCAGTTCATGGAGGTCTAAGGTGTGGATCCATTCTTTGTCACGCACACACATTGCCTTGCACAGCTCTAACAGCCTAGTAGGTCTACCCACAGCCTTGGGTGGTGCCTCCTCCCTCCTAAAACCCAGCTCTAAGAATTGAGCCACCCTTGGCCCTTGTGCACAGCAAGCAGAGCCCCGGGTGGATGCCAGCCAGCAGAGAACTGTACTAGATACCACATCGTAGCATGCAGGATTCCCCTGTGCCTTAGCAAAACTGAGCAAGACCTCACGTACTACAAGTACAAACAATAAGCAACACCTTAAAAAAAAGGAACTAAGACCTCAGTGCTTAATTCACAATGATCTCCATTGTCACTCATGCTGTACAGATGGAGAACGTTAAACAACTTGTACACGTGCACACAATTGCACAACGTGCGGCACAGCCAGAAACGGGGTTGCATGTGTTTTCTGAGAAGCATTAACCTTTAAAAAATCACCTTAAATCATGTTAAGAAGTTATGAGAATTTAGTGCTTCTTGAGAAATATATCGAAAGGTCCTGTAACTTCAATTAACTATGTACCATCTGCATCAAATTGCTACTGTATATACTACATGACATTGGTGCAGGAGAATTAAGCAAAATGCAACTAACAAAGAGGGATACAGAAGGAAGATGAAGTAATCATTTTTTGTCCTGTATTTTGAAGAAAACGGAAGGAAAGAAGGAAGCAACATACTTGTCACATACCGTATATGTCTATGATCTTCTCCAAGGCAAAAAGGGTGACAGAAATTGAAAAGTTTGTAATGAGGTTTCATTAGTCAGAATCAGATGACAGCCTGTGATCTGATTAGAGCCACACCAAAAACAACTTGGCTGGTGCTCACTAAGTTCGTTTCAATCACAGTTTAGGTGAAAGCATTTTACTTTATATTAAACCCTGGCAATACAAACATAGCCAAGTGCTGCACATAAGCTGAGGAGCAGGTAACTAATAGCTAGAAGGGAGGTAACTTTTCCAAACACTCTGAATAGGCCTAAAGCAGCCATCTGATTATATCCTTCAGCAGAAACCCAGAAAATAAGAAGGACAAAACATTGAAGACTGGCAGCTGAGGAAAAGAAGGATAATTCACTTTGGGAATGTGTGAAACAACAGAGGCAAGCACAAGAAAAAGTTTTATGTAAAGAGTAGGTTTTAAAGAGGAACTGTAGATCTGATCCAAGGGCCCTGGAAGGCAATAGAAGGTCTTCTGTTGACTTCAATGGGTTTTGGATCAGCTCTGGACATGGAGGGGAAGGGCCTGGGGCTGGCACGGAGAGGCATGTTGTGGGGAGACTGGAATGCAGCTGCGAATAGGCGGAGGAAGCAAACAGGAGCGTAGGGCTGGAATGCAGATGCAAAAGACACATGGGTTTTGTCTGTATGTCAGAGAAAAATAACCTGCAGGTTGGCTTGGGTTAAAGCTTGGGAAAAAGAAAATGGAGGAAGGCGGAAGGCAGGTTACTATTTGAGCTGAACCAATAGACCCATAGTTGGCCTGGTGGCAGCTGCGTGTGAAATACCACATTCCTCCCCTGAACGTGCTCCCAGGAGGAACAGGATGTGGACGCTCTGCTAAGAGGCAGAGCTGCTGAGCTGTTTGCTGATGCCGTCCCAGGGTTAGATGGGGGAGAACAGAAGAGGACAAATGGAGATACATGGAAGAACAAAATTATACCTCTCAACTGCTTATCTCTGTCTGTAGTAGTTATATGGGTGTCCTGACTGTTGTGGCTGAACATATATCTATTGGAAGTGCACGGGAAACAGATGCCTATGTTGTTTATACACTCATGAAAATTCCTGTTAGGTGCATTAATACCTTTGCAAACCTGGTTCAAAGTGAACTTTAGGACAAGGCAGAAGCAGAGAAGTGATTAGAACCCTGATTTTTCCTGAGCTCAGTCTAGTGCCCCAGCATACAACTATCATTTTAATTTTAATACTCAGTTTAATCTCACACGGGCAGTATTTGCACAGACCCTCAGTGTAGGGCTGAATTTCATCCTTTTCTGCTTCCTTCTTTTAATTAAGCAGGTAGCACTTGAGTTAAAAATACCAATATTCTAGTTATTAAACGTTGAGACAAACTTGTCATCCAATTTTATCCCCCCATGAGTACGAAAACTGCTCACTTAGACATTGCACAATTGTTAAGGGGTTTCACAAAGTCAGAAATGGCTTTCCTGTCAGCTGAGACCTCGCAGATACCTCTTTGACCACCTCCGGGGGAAGAAGCTACAAACAGACTATTACGGAATCGCTGAAGCAAGGGCCGAAACATCAAATGCTTCTCAACTCACAAAAGGAAATTACATCCAATTCCCTTTCAAGTCTACCCAAGACCTTCACCGCATCACATTCCCTTCTTAATGCCAGCTCTTTGTTGGGATGTTGTGTCTATTCATAAAGTAACTCTCCTTTATATACTGTTCGAAAGCACAGCTTATTAAGAACATTAGCTTAGGAGATTGGTGGGGTCAGTACATGGTTTTCAAGTGCGTCACACAGAGAGAATGAGCTGAGATAAATGCTTGGATAGCGGCCACTCATTTTTAAAACCAGTTGTTCACAGTTATTTTTCCTAATTATTTTTGTAAGGCAAAGATGTAGTCCAAGAATGCACGGCTTATTTCCATTCACATAACATTTAAAATACTAAGTTGCCTACCTTTTAGACTAAGCTTTATCGTTACAGAACTAAAAAGACACCAACATAAATCAAATTACACAGCTCCTCTCCCATGCTCGCTGCAACTGAAATGAACACCTTGACAGGGGTATGTCCAAACCCCTCAAACAACGCTTCATGAATTCTTTGCCTGAAGTGCTCTTTCATAACTTGGGATGGCGACATGGTTTGGTGTGGTATGTGACTTTTCTTACAGAAAGTAAGCTCACTCTGTCTTCAAGCTGTAATGTCCCAAAGAAGTTGCTACCAAAAAGCATTCCTGTCCCGGGAGTTGCAGCTCTGTCCTGGGAAGGCTCAGCTCCCAAGGCACACCAGGGAGTCGGAAGGACCATCTAAAAAGACGTCCTTTGTCAGGGCACAGCGCTAGCTAAAAACAGTGTTGTTGTAATAGCAGATAGGAGATTAATATTGACCCAAGTTATGATAACGTTGCTGCAGCTCACCCCAACTCCTCGGTTCCAGTCCTGCAGTGGAAAAGAGGTTTGAGGGTAGTTACCAGGACTCTAGCAGACAGATGCCCTTTTCCTCTCTCAGGCCCTCTTCCTGCCACTAAATCCTGCTCCAGGGGCTCTCAATCACTTGCAGAGACCATTCAAACCCAACATTACTCATGAAGAACACCAGCACATCTCGGAGCAGGCTTGGAGGCCAGACAATGTGCCTGGTGTACATTTACTCGTGCGAAGGAGTATTTTACACTTCCATATCCCCTGTAAAAATGTCCTGCTTCTGCCAAAGCAGCGCATACTCTTCAACAGACCAGAATAAATGATTCATAAAACGCAAATGCTGAAGGAAGACCCAACAGCTAAATGGCAAGAAAAGCTGCACATAGGGTTTGTATGTGCAACCAGCCCAGCATCTCTCAGAGCAACTGAAGCCAAAGCAACATGCTTGGGGTGCACTGCTCTCTCAGGAGATGATAGGAAGTTATTCTGCACTCAGCCTCCATCACCTACACCACTGCAAAGCAATGCAAAGGGACGTGAAGCTCCCCTGCTTCTGTTCAGCAGCATTTTACACCCATTTTAAAATCACTTTGCCTCACTGTAAATGGCTAAACAAAATAAAGACACACAGATAATCAGGCTCATCTTAGAATTAATTTTTACTATTAAATTAGCAATTCTACACCAAAGTTGATTATTGCAATCAGCATTGCATATAAGTTGTTTTTAATTAGTACGATTCTATTCTTAAAGAAAGCTCAGAGCCCATTTGTTGGCAGCTCCCAATCTGTCCCAGAATGTCTGGAGATTTAGCAAAATCTAAGGGGGTTTGTATTTACAATTTCAGATTTCAATGTTCAAAAAATCAGAACTTTTCAACGCATACCTGAGACAAGATAGAAATAGTTATCCAATAAAACTTACATTAGAAGTGTAAACTTTTGTTACTTAGTTATGGCAGTAAAAATTCTCCTGTAGATGTATATAGATAGATTTATTTATTTATAAATTAATGTAATACATGAATATTACTGTGTAATGTGTATTGCTAATATAAAATTATATTCATATACTGCAGTATACAGCACGATCCATTCTAGTTCTATGTATTCTGTAATACCTATTCTAACACATGAGAAGTTAAACACCTATAAAGTGGTTCTATATTGATAGCTGTGGCACCAAGAAGTGCAAAGTACTATTTTATTACAACTAGCTAACTCAGCGTTATAAGCTTCTAGCATAGACTTTTAGAGTATTATTCGACAGGTATCACACCTTGATTGCTCATTTGTCTGCAGCGCCTTTTATTTAGACATTATCACATGAACCTCAAGCAAACATTACTAATATAGATGGAAGAAGCAGAAAAGGACCTACTCAGTGTTTATATTCTAGGTATGATTCACAGATACAGAATTACATGTACCTTTACTGGTGCTCTAAACCCTTCCCTTTCGTACAAATTAAATGGTAATCAGCAAGAACTGAAACACGTATTTAACACCAGCCGTGAGTACCTGTTTTATCTTAAACCTCTTGAAAACTTTCCCATTCCTTGAGCCACTAGTGGCACCCACTGTTTCTATTGTAGCTTTTTACCAGCCAGACTATAAAAAGACAACATTAGCACCACTCCAATCTCCCTCCTTATTTATGTATTTCTATTTTTCCTGATGAACAGTTTTAGGGAACTTATTTCAAAGAAGTAATCAATATATCACAATTCGTGTGACATTAACTAACCAGCAGGAACTTCCGCTTGCTGTAACACTGTGACTCGAAAATTGTGCAACACCTTTAGTAAACACTTCCTCATATAGGAACAAGAATAAAGCTGAACAACTCCCTCTCATTCACTGCACAAGAGAGAGCTGCTCAAAGCAGAGACAGCCTGGGAACCCAACTTTCCCAGACCACGGAGACCACGGCTAGACAAGTGCAACTGAGATGACTAACATACTTCTTGTTTCTGTTGCTTTGCTACATTTTCTCCAACAAGGTATGGCTTTTTTTTTATCCTTTATCAGTGATTGCTGGGGATGTACAGCTTTTATGAATTTTTAATTATTAACATGTAGGTAATACTGAAGAACAATGAATTAAAGCCATTGAAAAATGGTATTGCTGAAGTTAGGGATGTTTGCTTTTTTCTCTTTCTGTTCAAAGAGATTATCTAAAATTATCTAGTTAGAAAATTAGTCACTTTTGTGAAAACTGGCCATAGATTGCCTAAAGACCCAGTTAGTTTTGCGAGCCAATTAAGTAAGTACTTCCCCTGCAAGTGAGCAGAGAATTTATCCAATTGGGACAACTTATTACACTGACAGCATTTTGGCTGTAAAAGAAAAGACTTTTATTTGAATTCCATTAATGACATTACCTGAATTAAAATAGTTAGCACCCTTATTATCTGTGTGATACTTCAGGTTATGAGTATTCATATGACTTAACCTTAACAGACCACACTTTTTTTTCCACATGCATTGTTTCTTTCAATTCATGTCAACAGGGAACAGATTTTTTCAGAGCTTGGCATGCACAAGCATGCACAGGTTTTCTATGCGTAATTAGACATGTAATTTGTATTCAGGCAGGTATCTTTATGATTTCATTAGTTGCACAGAACTTAGTTGCTTAAGGTGTTATATATTTTGTTTCTTGACAAAACCAAACCTTCATTGTCAATGAAATCCTCACTAACGATTTTTCTTCCTGGTTTAGGCTCTTGGAAAAGTACATAATTATTTGTTCCTTATTAGCACTTTTTCTAGCTGTTGTACAAGGCCCAAAGAACTTCTTTCCTCCTTAAAGCTACTGACTCAAGACAACGCCTGAAGCAAGACAAAGACAATATACTGAGTTGATTAAAAAAACTATCTCTAAGAAACTATTTGTTCCAGAACAAAACTAACCTGTTTTCCTCGAAATCGTGTTTGTATCACACTGCAGGAAAAGGATAAGTTTAGTTCTGAGTCTCCATTCAAATCTAGCCTAAACTTGAACCACCTGGGCTACAGCTGGCCTTGTAAAAAGAGTCTGCAACAGGGAGTGGATAAATAAAATTGGAGCACAGAACTCTGTTCCGAGAGGCCTGAAATATTACTGTGATCATTATGTAAGAACGTACTTTAAGCTTATGGAAAGACTAAATCTGCAAAGCAAAACATTTTTTAGAAGTAAACATAATTAGTTGCTTAAAATAAAATATAAAATATCATTGTAAATTACAGTAACAAACTTGCACTTGGTATTTGCTAACAGCATCTGCATGGACAGTTACTGTGTACTGTGTAATGGCTCAGCTGATCTGTGATAACTTCTTAGGACTTATTACCATTATACCATCATGCCTTTCTCTGCAGCACTCAGCTTTGTCAAGATGCAACCAAGTTTATTCTGCAATTATTTTTGGAAAGGGTTTAATCAAATAAACCAGTTATGAAGAATTAATCTGTTTATTTTACTGGAACAATTTGCATGAGGATGTGCTCTGTTGGTCCAGATATAGAAAATTACAGTAATTGGATGCCCCACTCTTGTAAAAATCTGGCCTTGAGGCAGACAATTAAAATGGGAGTTGCACTCTCCCTTTGTTGTTTGTGGTTTGGTTTTTTTTTCAAATACAGGCTCTTGTGCTTGGTACTGAGCCCTCAAGAATTTGCCAATTCAGATGAAATGACCTTTTGTAGGAGATTAAAGTGCTTAGGGGGCATATAAAACCTGCTGTTGCCTTGTTGGAAACTAACACATCCCTTGTATGACCCTGTTTTCCCAAATGCCGTACACCAGCTGCTATTATTAACTTCAAATGATGCAACGTGTGCTGACCACCCCTGCAAGTCATGTCACAAATTAACTTTTGCCAATATTCACTCAGGCTCAGAAGCAGAAAACAAAAAGAAACACTTTTCATCAGCACTGTATTTCCTCAACAAGTTCTTTACAGTCACTGCAGACACACAAGTACGACCAGCAAAAAGGGTTATGCAAGTTAAGGAATCATCTGGATTCCTTACCACCTTCAAGATTTTCCTACACTACTGCCTATCTCCTATTATTTTACCTAGCCTTGTTCAGTCCTTCTGCTGTCACAAGTATGTAACCACCCTCAATCTGATTCAATAGGTAAGAGTGTGTCTATTAAAGTACTGTCACAAGTATTTATGTGAGAAGACCAGCTGAAAAGCTTTCTAAAGCAGAAATCTAGGCTTGTTCCAGGTTTGTGGTGAATTGTGTGAATTTATTTGCTTATCTAGAGGCAGTCTTAACTTGTATACCATCGTGTGATAAGGTTTGGAGATCACTAATTTCACAGAACCCTATAACTTAATTCATGTCATCTGCAAAATGTGAAGACAAAGGTTGCACCTTGCATAGCTGGTCTAGCATGTTGGTACTCGAAACCGCTGATTGGTGCTGGGGAAAGAAATCCAAAGCGAATTGCATAAAATATTTTGACACCTGGAAATAGCCAGGTATGTCAACTCATCTGAAATCCAAACTGTAACAAACCTCGTGTTAGGTCACATAAGGGGGTGACTGCTTAGCAGACCAGATGAGCGCATGCCAGCGCCAGTGCAGAGAATACATGAGAAACGAGTGGTGCAACAGATGAATGACTATACAGCCCAAACGAATCAGTCTTGACAGACCTGAAATATGGTGTTTAATAAGCTAGTACTGTGTTTTCATAAATATAAATCTGTTTCTTCCTAGGGACCACAAGCAAGAAATTACCTGGAGTTGAGCAATATGAAATAGTTTATCCAAGGAAATTGCACTCAGTACATAAAAGAGATGTAGAAAGAAACAAAGAGGTATTAAAAGAGATAACTTTTTTTTTTTTGCTGGGAGATGAGGAAGGTTTTCTGGAGTCAGAGTACCCTTGGTTTTCAAGGGGAAGAGAATTTGGACGCAGACACTCGATCTTGCAAAATGAAATGGAAGAGAAAACCTGGAAGAGTGACCCCATGTCTGGTAAAGACAGGTTGTGAGGTGTGCCCAGTATGCAGTGAAGTACCTGTACACCATCAGTGGGTCTTCTGTACTTGTATCTCTGCAAAGATGTAGGTTTTGATGCTACTCAAATTTTGAATAACCTACGGACATTTAATTTGAAGTAAATTAAATCAAATGCTTAAAACTAAGCATGCTCTTACATACTTCAACAGAGTTATGAAAATGTCTGAATTTAAGCATCCGCTTCAGCACTTTCCCAAATACGCAGGGTATGTGCTTATGATTGTAGAAATATATTTGCAAAGTTAAATTTGTTCCTCTAATTAAAAAATAGGAAACAGAGTGACCTCCTGCCTATTCTATAACTGCCAGAATACTTATTTTTGGTGGGAAGAGGAGGAAAAGAATGCAGTTGGCAACTCAGTAACAGCCAGTTCATAGTGAGGCCAGAAATTGTAACAGTCCATATTCTAACACTTAAATCTGTTTACAGACAAAATACGATGACACAATGGAGTATGGAATCAAAGCCAATGGAGAGGAAGTCACACTGCACCTACAAAAAAATAAGTAGGTTCAGTTCAACTTTTTCCTTGAGCATTACTCCTCACTGTAAATGGCTCTGTAGGGCATTCAGGATACAAAGACACAGGACTTAGGCTCCTGTAAGACAAATGTATTTTGGTAAATATGACCTTTCAGCTCCAATGAAAGAAGAAGAGGGGAGAGAAAGCATCATATCACTATCTTGGTAATGTGAAATAACTACACAGGCATATGACACTACCACGATGGAATGACTTGCCTACACTGCTAACTCTGTTCTCCCATTTATTTCCTAAATGGCTAAATCCACTGTATGTTTACTGTTTTCATACTATTTCACAAGTTTTCTGTGTCCATAGATAGTCTATGGGTTATATCTATTTGTTCTATGCTGGTAGAAACCACAGAGAACAAGAGAAATATCCATGAAATGGGGCTATCTGTCTTGGCTCTGCATGCTTTTCAAAAATGCAAAATAGTAATACGAAATGCAATAATCCTTAATAATTCGGGTTGCAGCACTCCCTACCTTAATACTACTGCTGTTGGACTTTGAGTAGTCTAACACATAGTGGCACTGACAACATGCTTTATGGAAATTGAAAGCCAGGAATGCTTACCTCCTTGACTGAAGAGATTAACAGCATTTAAACAGGCCATGTAGAGGGTATAGAGAAGCAGCGGGCTTTGTTACAGAACAAAGCATACAAAGAAAAGTCCAAAATTGTAGAGAGCAACACAAAATAAAGCACAGTTGTGATTTTATGCTTGCTGGCCCCACCATAATATTTAACATGGGACCAAACAAGTCTCCTTTAATAGGTACTTTTCTAATGGCTGTGTAAATACAGTAGTACTATAATCAGTTCATGTTAAATATAGACTATAATTAACTGTTTGCCCCTGTTTTAATCTAATCTAAATATTTGGAGGAAGGGAAGGGAAATTATATTGTACTAAATCCCACTCTCTAAAAAGAAATGGGATTGTGGCAGTTTGGGGTAGTTGCCCAAACAGAAGTGAATGTAGACTTGTTTTGCTGCTAGCTTTAGTAAGACTACAGCCCTGGCTTAAAGTTAAGCATCTGCTTAGTGCTCTGCTGCACAGGAGCCCGAGTGCATACAGCCTTGCAGGATCTGGCCTTCCACAGCAAATCACAAATGTGTAAGCTAATAAGAAACCCAAAGGCACCTTTCCAAGTGGTGGAAGAAACACAGTAATTTATTCCATAGCCATGATGTCCTCCCCTGAAGGTTCAGGAACACGTATGTGTCCAAAAATAGAGTTTTATGTAGACAGAAAAGAAAAATCAAGTTCACATAGAATGATTACGACGATGAGAACTTGCACTAGCACAGTTATAAAAAAGCTGTGAGCAAAAGAACTGGACAAATGTATGTTAGTGTGATCTCCGCACAGAATCTCTGAGTGTGTGCACATGTACACAAACATGCATGCACGGGCACACGTGAAACAGATGAGGCAGCTTTTCCATTGACCTAGATCTTTGCTATTAATAATCAATGGGGGTGAACTGGGAAGAGAACAGAACGGTTCCATTTCACACACACTGCGGAGTGGTGGAAATGACTACACAAATTGGAGGCCAAAAAAAGGATCAATACTGCATATATAATTATACATTTACTTTCAGATCTACTAAGAGATTAGCTTATACCAATGAAATAAGTAGACTTTAATTGCTTTCTTATTTTAGAAATGTCCCTTTGTTTGAGTAAGGATTACAAACAGGCAGAATTCCCCACCCAGCAGCTTCTAGTTTTTCGATACTAATAATAGCCCGAGTAATCATCTGAATTCCCTACATGCTTTGCGTGTTATGTAATTGCCTCATTTCTAGATGACTACAATTTATTTTGAATAATAATTGCACTTGACTCTTTGCAGGCACCTATTAGCTAGAGACTATACTGAAACAGTTTATTCTGATGACGGTCGACAAATAACAAGAAGTCCCCAGATCAAGGTAATAAAAAAAGGTTTCCTTCCCTCATACTTGCAGCCTTGAGGAGGTCCGTACAAGATTCATGGCTCCATGAAGTAATAGCACATATCAGACAGAAAGAAAAGGTTTTAAATCAAGGTTCTAAGCACTGTAATTTAGGGTGCCTCTGAAGGGACAGGGAAGATGTGACTCCTGACTTTGGCAGAGCTACACTGATTTATGCCTGTTGAGAATCAGACACACAGTTTGTCTTTCAAAAAGACGACCACTTTTCACCTTAGTGGCTGGTGAACACATTACCTGAGCTGGATCTCCCTCTGTTGTCAGGAAAGGGAGTGGAGCCAGGGCCATTCCACTGCCTTTTACGGCCTGACTTTGCCCTCCTGACTTTGCTCATTCTGCGAAACCCCCTGACTTGCTTTTACACCCTAATCTCAGTGAGATCATAGATTCAGATAAGGACGCATTTCCTTCACTGGCTCGCATTACCACCCACGCTCACAGCAAATGCATTCCAGGTCACCCCAGGTGGTTTCTCTGAGCCATGACAAATCAGTTCTTCAGATCCAGACACAAAGGAAGTCACTGTAGAAGTTATTTTTTAATTAACTGTGTACTCATGGGTCTTATCTTCAACAATGCTCTCACCTGAAGCTTTTTGTCCCGTATCATGCTATGTGTTTTAACACATGTAATTTGGACTACAAAGCCTAATATTTTTTATCATGGAGTGATTAGCAGGAACAGGAGGATCGTGAGTGAAATAAACGTGCATTAAGAATTCTGGGTTGGTTTTTTTGTAGAAAAAGATGCCACTTCTGATTGCTCCAATTACTTTCACTCTCTGAATGGATCCTGTGAAAATCAAATAGCACCTATGCCTGGTTAAAGACAATCTCAAACAGGCCTACCTGTGCAGCTTACTGAATAAGGAATTTCTACATTGTGGATACTTTGTATGATCTCAGGAGTTGTTTCTCTTGTATCCTCAAAGGATGGAGAGCAAGTCTCCACTTTTCTCTAGTAATTTTCACTTTGTTGGTATCTTTTTCACTGTAAGAAAGTTGGCACGTTGTGATGGAAGGAAGACAAATAAATGGTAAAGTGAAACCAAACATCCATTAAAAAAAAAAGGCACAATGCATGCAGGTTTCAATACTGTTACAGGGCTCTCAAGAAATCTGTTAAGGAAAATGCTATGGGTAAAATTTTCCACAATACCTCAGTGACTTTGAAGTCTCTTTGAACACAGAAGTGTTCATTAGACCTCAGATCCTTAAGTCAATTAAGTCATGGAAATTTTTCCCCTAATCATATGTTTGAATATAATACATGCATTTAAATCTCGTTGAAGTTAAAGCATTTAATTGTTGGGTTAATATTAAAGGGTGTTTCCCTGAAATTTGGCCACAATAAAAAATTCGGTATGGACCTTAATTCAGCAAAGCACATCAGTATACGATTAATTTTGAGCAGTGAATATGCATATTCTTCTTTTCATGTACTGTTGCGTATTGACCAGAGCCCACCACGACTGGATTTGTCACAATCTGGGTCGCTCTGTGTTGAAGGATAACAGTAACAGTACCACAGCAAACATGGAAATGGTCACCAGCTTCTTCCATTTTAAGAATCTCCTCTAATGGGAGATTTCCTCAGACAGCATAGTTTGTTGTAACCTGTAGCCAGAAATGTAGCTATGTCCCCTGAAATCACTGGATCTAGGTCAATTCCTTGCAGTCAGTGAGATATGGCCAAATTTGACAATGTATTTTTCCTTTCTAAACAGGATCACTGTTATTATGAAGGTTACATTCAGAATGATGCTGATTCCATAGCAAGCATCAGCGCTTGCACAGGTTTAAGGTAAGACAGAGGTTTGGTTCCCAAAGGGTACCAATGGCAGAACATGCATACTCTTTGAGGATAAATTTTCCAATTTAAATAGACTCAGGATGTAAATAAGCGGTGTTATCTTTTATTCATGCTTACAAGAAAACTAGTTTACAAAAAAAAAGGGGGAAAGAAAGGAGAAAAAAAGCTACCTTTCTACTTCAGTTACAGAGTTTATAAACTGGAAGCTCAAGGAACAACTATATCAATAAATTTATATGACTAATTCCATATTAGATCAGGCTGTAAATCACAGCATTTGGTGGTGCTTACAGTAAATGTTTAGGGTTGATGCTTCTAAGTTGTAGAAGCTCCACCGACACTTCAGGAGAAGGCTACATTATTTTCAGTGCTACAGCAGTTACAAGGTCAGAAAGTTCAAGATGCTGCATGAAAAGCTCAGTTAAAAGAATCTGCTCATTTGCGGTCGCTGAAGACACGGTGGCATAACATAAAATGGCAAGAGGGTGGCTGTTAAGTCTGAGAAGCTGCAGCAGAATGTTTTCCCAGCGGCTTGTGGTGTTTTGCCAAAACCCAGACTGTCTTTGTGAACACTTCTTGCACAGCTTTTGAGTTTACATGTTAACACAGAATGCTTATTTTGACATTCGCTGCTCGAAATGATTCAAAACTCTTAATTCCTTTCAATGTTTAAGCTTTTCATCTCAATTAAAGATGAAAACATATCTTTGAATTCCCCACTGAACTGAAATTCACTTTTCAATCACCTCTGTCAGCACAAAACCCCAAAATTTAAATCTAATTAACTCCTAAACCAGTTTCTTTTTGACTGACAGTCTCCTACTCAGAGACCTCACCAACCAGCCAGATCTTCCAATTGACTCAGCAGCTTTGATTTCTGCCTTTAAATTGTTGTACACTCTGCCTGCATGCTGACAAACTATTCCATTGCATCAGTGTGCAATGGTCCGTACGCTTGGGCTAAATGCTGTTGGAGATAATGTTGCTATCTTGACTCAGTCCTGCGGATTCAAAAGATCACACTCACAATCTAACTCTAATTTTCTTAGAGGATATTTTGAGACCCGTGGTCAGAAGTATCTTATTGAACCCTTGGGAACTTCAGATAGAGACAAACATGCAGTCTATAAGTATGAGAAACTCGAACAAAAGTCCATAAAAACCTGTGGTGTAATCAATAATACCTGGGAAGCTGATTCAAGTGACCCCATCAATGACATCTTCAAATCCAGCAACAGTCCAGAAGTAAGTACATACTTAAACAACAGTCCAGTAAGTACACGTCAGAAAAGAAATGGAGGCCATAGGAAAACTCAATGAGTAGCATATAAAGTCCCACTTTGCCTGGTGGCACCTCCAGAGAAGAAGCAACTGCAAACAGCGACACATAATCAGATCTTAAAAACTAGTGCAAAATCTCACAGATCTGAAATTTCAGAGTCACCACCTGAGTTAAGCTGTCTTGCATGTACTAATAGATGCCCATGTGCATCTTTAAACATCTAAATACTTTTTAATATCTAGCCTACCGTTCCTCATTTTAATAATCATTTTAATATCTAGCCTACCATTCATCACTTTAATAATTATTTTAATATCTACTCTACCTTCCATCATTTTAAGACAAGGCAGTCCCATTCTAAATGACTTGGCTACAGAAACACCCTCGTAATGGTTTGACATTGCAAAAGTTGAGCCTGAAACAGGCCTTAGAAGTCATTTAAATGTATCTTCTCTTTAGATGAAGGCATACCTGAAAGCAAAAAAATATCTGGAAGTTTACATAGTTGCAGACAACACTTTGGTGAGTACTGGAATGATTTTTTCTCATTTGACCAGCTAGAGGTGAGCTTTCCAAAGTAGGTACTACTCATTTCCCTGGGCTCCTACCACAATTACAGTGCTACGCTATCTTTTACCACTGACTTTGGCTAGGAATAGGATTTCCTAATGTCAAGTTATTTTGAAAATCCCCCCTGTAGATGATGAGAATTCAGAAAACACCGCACAGTGCCTGTCTTCTTCTGCACCCTACACATAGATACACATTTTAAAAGGGCCTGATTGTCTGATAAAATACTACATTGAAAAGATAATAATAAGTAGACCAGGTATGGTGTGGTTTGCGATGCAATCTTCTGTGGGATATTTGTTTTCTGATAAATCACTTTTTTTCTCTCCTTTTCCTAACATACTATATTTACTTTTTTAGTATAAAAAGTATGAGGAAGATGTGAAAACTGTAAGACAAAGAATATTTGGAATAGTCAATTACATCAACACGGTAAGAGTAAATAAAGCTAAGTGAAATTGAAATAGAAGTTTGGTTTTTTTTCTTTTGCAAACATCATGAATTTTCATTAATGCATGTAGGAAAGAATGAAAATTGAACTTCATTGTAATTTATGAAACAAATTTAGCACATCTGTCCACATTTTGCTGTTCTTTGTCCTCAGATATGAGATTTCTATAAACTCAATTATTGTTAAAGAAAGATTTATACCGTATTTTCTTAACAGCTGTTCAAGTGAATGATTGAAAACCTTCAAAAAGAATGAACTGATTTTCGATTCTTGATTTCTTTTGCAAATCAAATTTCTTCCAAAATATTGCTGGAATTTTCCAGTATTTTAAAACCATTTCTATAGTTGGTTTAAATGTGGGGGGAAATGAGATTTCATGTTTTGTTTTGTCTTTTTAATTTTTTGTTGCAACTTCAAAGTGCAGAAAAGCTTAAATTAGGTCTGGAGTGGACTATATTGCAAGTGACAAAAGTGAACCAATTCCCAGGATAAGTGTTTGTTTCAGAAGTCTTCATAACGTACTTCATTTTTACAGCAACACTGTTTCTCTGCTGCAGGTTTACAAGGCCATAAATATCTATGTGGCTTTAATTGGCCTAGAAATCTGGACAGATGGTGATAAATGCCTCCTGAGTCGTGCTGCAGGATTCACTCTGGACAGTTTCGCAAAGTGGCGTCTATCAGATTTATTAAAGAGGAAAAGAAATGACAATGCTCAGCTAATCACGTGTGTATCGTTCTGTTTCCTATTTGCATTTCCAAGTACGCTAAAGGAATTTGTTCTTTAAGAATTGGTCACCAACCCATCAGAGACACTGTCTATACTGAACCAGATTTCATGCTTTCCAATACCAGATTGTACTAATTCTAGGACAAAAAGATAAATGCATGCTCTTGTTTCTTGCTTTTATTTTCTTCATGGAGCACGACTACTAGCTAGGACATAGTATCTAATGTCTCTACCTGAATCCCTGCAAAAACAGGCAATGTGGACTTTTGCTACATCTCAGTCTCTCCTTTTACCTGCTCTGGCCACAGCTGAGTGTCCTGAAGACTGCAGCACAGTCTAACACCTAAGGAGCCATGACATGAAGTTTAATGGCTGGGAAATGCAGGTTGCCAAACTAAACCAGCACTCACTTCGCTATTCTGGCTCATGTTCAATGGCCCTGATTCATCCAAGCACTTTGCTACATTTAGAGCACTTCATCAAGCTCTTTACGCTCAAACAGATACTTTAAGTCTGATGAACAGCAATGTAATTTAAGTAAAAATTTAAAATTAAAAGCGTATTCAATTGTTTTCTGATTTGCTGTGATCTTAAGCATGTCCTCAAATATTGTATTAAATCAGGGATGCAAACCAGAGCTGGAAATAAGTATATGCTTAAAGCCTTCAGCCTGGTTAAGAAAGCAGACTGGACTTTAGATCTGCTTCCCGGTCACATCATTGCATTTCACTCTGCCTTTCTTCTTCCTTACAGAGGCTATGACTTTGAGGGGACAACGATTGGATTAGCCTTTCTAAAATCCATATGCAGTGATCTATATTCTGCAGGTATTATTCAGGTCTGATTTATTTTTATTTTATTTTTTAAAGGCTTTTCTATGTTTTTTACTCAACCAGCAAAGTACGTTTATGAAAATTATAGGGTGTATGACACTTTCAGTTTAGGACACTTTCAGTTCTCTGTCTGGTTCATAACATCATTGTATGAGACTGTAGAAATTCACAGTCAGAGATTTAACTTTAAATGAAGTGCAGAGGGTAAAGAAAGCACATGCAAAGCACGACATCTGTGTTACTTAAATGCCGACATTTGACACCTGTATTTGGAATACCAGGCCCCAACAGAGTCAAAGGAAAGAAATAAGTGATTTTGTGCCTCTACCTTAAGGTTTCCCGTTTTGAACAGGGAATTGGTTCCGACTGTCATAATGCAGATCATCAGTTTAGCCACTTAATTACAGCTGCCTAAACTACTGTACTTAAACTTCAGCCTACACAGCAACACAGATCCAAAACTTTACCAACAACACTGGGAACTCAACTGCTGCACCCAGCTTCAGAGGCTGGGCTTGTTGGTAAGAGGAATAACCCACATGAAATTCCAGCTTTCCCACACCATAAGGAAATCCTAGGATGATCATAAAACCAGAATGCTTTTCAAGTTGCGGGGATGCATTTTGTAGCAACATGATTTGCAATGCCGTGCTGGAAGAGCATGACCAGTACGCTGTGTCTTGTGCTTTATGCATTTCCACTACCACCTGCTGTTCATACATCTGGATCTCACTCAAAAGAGCAGGACTTTTCCCTTCCTCCCTCCCACCAAGCAGCACAAAACACCAACCTAAGAGCGAAGATGGAGCACAGCATCTGCCTTTCCTTTCTCTGCATGCACAACACTGTACACAATAGTTACCTTGGTGAAATGAGTAATAATTATATCGCACCCACGTAATTACCCTAAGCACAGAGACAGCTATCCAGAGAGAGGATTAAGAGTTTCAGATGTTCAGTTCCCCTTAACACTCAGTTGTTACTTGGCAGCCTAACTTCCTCATGTTTATTTAAAAACTAATTATACCAATTTACTCATGTTCATTAGTGGTATCATCTTATTGCTATTATAATATAATCCAGCATAAACTGTGGAATAGATGCATGCATGGATTGAACAACATATCAATCCTTATGTAGCAGTGAAGATAATTTCACCTGAAGAAAAATTGTCCTATTTCTTAGCCACAGGGCTTCTCTGATCTTCCTACTTGTTCTAAAATACTCATAGAAATAATAGCCTGTTCTTATCTCTACAGGATCATAATAGAAACGAAATTGCAGTTGCAGCTACCATGGCACATGAGATGGGACACAACCTTGGCATGAGTCATGACACCGAAGCCTGCACATGTAGTGCTAAAGTTTGTATCATGACAGATACTGTCAGGTAGGAGTTTGGATAAAAAGGCCAGGGCGTTAATGCACGGGGCAGTTAAGGATGGGCTTCGAGTAAGTTACCAGTTTCCAAAATGGAGCAGTAATTACTTTTGTTCTCTGAGATTATTCCATTCAAATTATACAAAAAGAAGAGGAAAAACGAAGAAATTCCAGGCCCTTGTAAGATATTGCCAGGGGGATACCTCGCCCGTGACCCCCCAAAAAAAACCCAAACCAAACCAAAAAACCCCTTTAGTCACTTTCGGATAACATTAGCTTTACATGTGTGGTGGGGGCCATTAAACCATAAATAATTTCTTCCTTACAATGATGACAGCATGAAACTGCTGTGGTATCTCAGATGACAAAGCTTCCCCAAGATTTACCTAAAGTATATTTTTGTTCTCTACCCTGAAGATGTCTCCTGTGAAAACAGCACAAAGTGCTTGCACCTTCAATAAACACCCATTAGATAGGAATTTAGTTCCATTTTCATCCGTAGTTGAACACCCTGAGCCTCTGCTGAACAGCCCAGTGGAAAACTCCTAATGCCTGAAGCATCCAGGCACAAATTATGTAGACCAGGCTTAAACCTTTGAAATGTGGGATTTATTTTATGCAGTGTTTACATTTCGTACATTAATTTTTTCTGATCTGTTTGTTTCCACTTTTTTTTTCTGCTATAAGTAGGAGACAGCCATTGTATTTATTAATATACAGATCCGGAAAAATGATTGCACCCAATAGTTTGAGGGATGGTCACTTTCTTCATTTCTCTTGTAAAGGGTATCGCTTCTCCTTGCCTATGCCGATTCTAATGCAAATCATCCTGCTTTCTCAATATAGTTCTATCATCCCCAAGAAATTCAGCTCTTGCAGCCTCCAAAGTTTCGAGAAATACATGTTGAGTGACATGCCAAAATGCTTAACAAACATCCCAGATATAAACAGCATCATAGCACCTCCATCCTGTGGAAATGGCTTTGTGGAAAAAGGAGAGGAATGCGACTGTGGTACTGCTGAGGTATCTGCCTAACCGGGAATAAAATAATACTTGGAAGAGGCAAAGAGTTTTATTCAGGCTGTACAATAGCTGGTTTCTGTTAGTTTCTGAGGTGGCCAGTTCAAAGCTAGCTGAAATATTTCTGTAGAAACTGTGGTCATCAAATTGCTGATCTGCAATGTAGTCACCCCTATAAAGCACATGCCAAATGGTGGGAAAGACGACTGCACGGTTTGTCATGCTGTGTTGACAGAGGAACTGAGGTCGGGGAAAAGCCATACATACGAAACCATCTTAGCAGAAATAAGCAAGTTCCCTGCACAACTTATGTCAGCACTTTCATAATCAAACACACTTTGCATTCTTTATGCGCTCACCCACCACGGCTGGCATGGCTTCTAGTGAAAATGGTTTTCAGAGAAGCAAAGCGCAGGTCTAAGATATCCTTCCCTCCCTCGATAGCCAAGTACAGGATGGTTCGTTGAGAACACAGTACAGAGGGGACCAAACCCTGAAGCAGTGTACCAGAGCTCTGATCGCTGATTCTGTCACAGGAGTGCACGAATGACTGCTGCGAGCCCGAGACGTGCAAACTGACGGCAGGTTCCACGTGTGCACACGGAGAGTGCTGTGAAAACTGCCAAGTAAGACTCCTTTTAATCTCTAGCTTCTCATATTTTTCGGGGTATTTTTTTTTTTTTGCCCGTGAGAAAGCAGTAATATACCTTTCAAAAGAGCCAATCCTTTTTACTTGTAATTACTGACATAGCACTGTAGTGACACGCACACTTTGTCCATCCCAAACTATACCTCGACTATCAATTCACTCAATCTTTCAACATCCTGGAGAAATGAGCATTTTGATTACCCATTTTCTCCTGGAAAGAAAAGCTGAGGCACGACCAGGCAAAAATCTTGTCAATTGACATAACCAACTTTACATTAGATACAGATCTGGCCCCTCGTGCAACTTGTACAGTGAGGATGAGATTTGTCTCCCCTAATTTTAGCCCTCTAGTTCAGTGTGATTTTTAAATGGCATGGAAGAGTGATGTGTTAACTGTGGCACTGCTTTCCCCCCCACTTCAGTATAAAAAATCAGGAGCTATTTGCCGAGCAGTTAAGCATGACTGTGACTTGGCTGAGATGTGCACCGGCTTTTCTGCAAATTGCCCACCGGATCGATTCCGTGTGAACGGATATCCCTGCAACTACGGCAAAGGCTATTGCTACATGGGAAACTGTCCCACCCGAGAAAACCAATGCAAAGCTGCTTTCGGACCACGTGAGTACAAGTTGCCATTGAAAAAATCAAGTTGCCTAAGTCAAAGGAGAGAGAGGTAGGCTTTGTCTGCTAGCAAATCATCAAAGACCTTTTGTAAATCAGGAACAGCATGTCTATATATATGAGTTCTAATTTGTAGCATACACTTAATTATTATTCTTACATTTAACACTGTAAGTGATTATAATCATGTGAGCTGAATCTTGGAGCATACAATGCAACGTATTTCTAGAGAAATGGGAAGTGGTAAGTGTATTCCTCTTTTGCACAATGCTTTTAAGATAACTTTGGAATGGAGCTGAGTGAGTATTCTTTGCTTGATAGGAAGAGGAAATGTTTGTATTTCAAATTAATGTCCAAATTTAGCATGCCTTTATGTTTCTGAAGGTGCGTGGTGGCTTACCCTCTTCCCAGTCCTAAACCATCTCCAGTTCTGATTATGCCCCTTCTCTTAGGCAAGGTCTATTGGTTTGTACTGGATAGAGAGAGAACACACAGGATAGGTTCTGCTGTGTGTACACAGCGACATTGCAGAATTAATGCGTGAAGTGCCAGAGTCATTTAGGCCCATGGGTAACTTCACTGGGAAAGGCCAGTTTCTAAACAGGTAAAGGAAATTGAATATTATTAGTTTTCACAGGCAGAGAACCTAAACTAATCCCATTACGTTCTCCTCTTTCACAGAGGCTACTGAAGGTGCAGCTTCCTGTTACCGGATGAACGAGAAAGGGGTATATTACGGATACTGCAGAAAAGAAAAAGGTAGTCACGTCCCGTGTGAAAAAAAGTAAGCACTGTGTTACAGAATTTGCTGGGATTTGGGAAGAGAGATCATTCCTATTCAAACTAAGAGACAGAAGCAAAGAGCACACTATTTTAGACAGCACATTTGTCCATGTGTCCCTTCTTTCTGTTCAGTTTGAATATTGTGGTAATGACAATTCTGAGAAAACTAGTTTCCAAATCATGAGATCAGCCTGAGAAAAAGCAAGTGTGTACATATATATATGTGCAAGCCTACTTGTGAGGATGACTGCGTGTGTGTGCACGCATGGGCAGGTAAGTACAGGGAAGGGATTTTTGAACAGGGAACTTGAACCTCAGGTGAACCTCAGAATTTGAGCACAGGTCAGTTAAATACTCATTTCTGCAAATTACTGTGGGCTCCCTAATAAGCTCAAGAGGAATTAAGAACCTGCCACCTTCTACTGACAAACCGACCTGAAAACACCACAAACCAAAATTCCTTTCTGCAGCTATTTCTTTTGAGTTCCTGTATGGACACAAAAAATTCAAATTGGAGAAGAGACCAGCTCAGATACTTTTGCTGTGCCATGTCGTTGTTCTAGCAGCTCTTGTTCTCCTTCCAGAGATATAATGTGCGGAAAGTTGTTCTGTACTGGGGGGAAAGAGATGCCTCGGGACGGAAGCCTGGTGACTTTTGAGTCCTGCAAAGCAAGTTTTCCTAGAAATGGAGAAGCAGACCACGGGATGATTCTTGATGGAACAAAGTGCGGGAATGGGATGGTTAGTAGAGAAAAGCTTTTCTCCTTATTTTTTCTGCTCTTTCAGTCTTGCTTATATCGTTAGCTCTTTTACCAGACAAGAAAGATTACAGGGAAGACTGAAGTGGACACTAAACTTCTGCTGATCTGAGATGCCATACCTTCTGCCTTACATCTATTGCGAATCAGTAGCAAAGCAAACAGGAACTGCTATCGTTCCGATTTCCTTATGCTTGACTGTTGTCTTATTATTTTTCAGTGACGCAAATATACGTGGCAGCAGAAACATACCTTTGTATGAAGGGTTAAAAGATCACACATATATTACTATTTTTAATTATTTCCATAATGGATGTGTTAGGCATCACTGAGTGCTATGTCCAATTTCTTTGCTATATATTTCTACTTGAGGGGGGGGCGGCAGGGAGGATGAAGGATTGAAGAGGAGTGGAAAGCAGTGATGTCTGTATATCTTTGTCACTCCCCTTTGCTATAAAATACCCAAAGGTCAAATGACAAATTATATCCACATATCAAACTCCTAATGTAGGTTTAAATGATTTGCAGACCTGTTTCTATGCCTCCTTTTACTCTTCATCACTTTACACAATAGTGTGCAAGCTCTGCATGTTCTGAAAGCCATAAATCACTTTGGTAACATTTGCCCTGTACATTTCAGGTGTGCAGCAATGGAGAATGTGTTTATGCTGAAGATGTCTTTAGATCAACTAACTGCTCTGCCAAGTGTACTGGACATGCTGTAAGATATGAGCATTTGATGCTATTAACTTAAAAAAAAAAAAAAAAAAA
>NW_009185697.1:12139-72127 GCF_000690835.1 Fulmarus glacialis | reverse complement strand
GGCCCGGGATGAGGAGCCGAGGGGGGCACCGGGGCTGCCCGCGCTGCTCGGGCTCCCGGCCGCCCGCGGGCTCCAGACTCGGTGCCGCCACAAGAAACGCCTGCGCCGAGAAACTCTGCTGGCCTCGGAGAGACCGGGGCAGAGTGCTTGAAGTTATTCTGTACTTCACGTACATAATTGGCTTCCAATTAAGGGCAAAGTGATAATTAATTTCGCGTTTCCTGGCGTGGTGGCTGGATTATTTTTTTAATGAAAGCAGACCTAGTGCGGCGTGTGTGTGTTTGGGGTGTTTCTTCATTTCCTTTTTTTTTTTTTTTGCTTACAGTGGTGTTGCAGTGTGGAAGTGTAGTTTGTAATTTAGAGACGTAAATGTGCCTGGTCTTCATATCTACGCTATAGCAGTTTTCTATTGCTCCTTATTTCTACCTAGGTATTTTTGTGTGTGTATGTTATTTTTTTACAATCATTGCTGAAAATGTTTGTTTTGTAATGAGGTAAATGCATAATCACTACTCCCCGGTTAAACGCAGTTTTGTGAATGGGATCTTGTGTGAAATCTTCTTGAACGGTGATTTATTATATGCAAAGTGGAGACCAAATATAAATATTTAGATCCTAGTCATAACTGACATGTTTTGGAATGAGGCTGCTGAAAAAATCTAGACAACACTGATGCAAAACTCCAAATGGGAAGAAAGTTTTATCTGTTTTACTTTTCAGTATCATACTGGCAAAAGTCTATTGATGCCATCCTCACAGGGAAATAACACTCAATACACATGACAATGTAAATTTATGTTCAGCAGTGGTATAAGAACAGAATCTGTATGTATGTTGAACAATGGGAGAAGAAAAAATGTCAGTGTTTATAGTTTTTGTACTTCTTTGTCAAAGAAATGTAATGTCTAAATTGAGAATTATATTGACGTATTTTGAAAAAGTGGTGGATCTGATTTATTCTTAATAGCATTGATATTTGCTGTTGTATAGTGCTTGATATCTGGTAATGTATCACTCAGTTGTCAAAAATAAATTTAAAAATACGTAAGGCTTACCTCATTGGTCAATATAATGTTCAAGCTTTTTTGTGATAATATTCTTCTGTTTGCCTTTCACTGCAGTCTTGAGTCTGTTTTTTGTCCCGCAAATATGTTTTAAATATGTTGTTGAAACACTTTGCCTTTCAAACGGAAAAAGGGGATACCACTGGTATCTGCAGTTTGAAGACTGGATCTTATCTGAAAATCACTGAGTGCAAGAACTGTCATCTTAGTCTTCCAAATGGACAAGGATGTCTTAATTTCTCAGTAAAATGAGAGGGAATTTTCCAGTTTTGTGTATTATCTTCTCAGAAATGGAAAATGTGTATAGAGTGGATTTTAAATTGAAAATTTAAAGGGTAAGAGATCTAATTAAAGGCTTTGCACATAATTTGTCTTTTGTGGGACTAGAAGTTCTCTAATTTACTGTGCTTTGTTTAATCTACCTTAAGTTTTATCAGTAGCAATCAAGTTATGCCATAAATCTGAAACTGCTTTATGCTTTGTTCTCTCAGTTATTTCAGTGTAACAAAGCAGTTTATGCTTTAAATCCTCGGTTAAGTTTATAGTTTCCCTAAACTTAAGAAGGCCCTATGTGCTATAGTAAGATAGTAGCAAAAATTTAGAAATTGATAATTGATCATGTAATTATTCAGCGGCTTATTATGTACACACAATTACACGTATTTAAAGAGGTATCATCCTGAAACCTAATCAGCATTTTAAAAAGGGCTTAATATCAGTTATTGCCTTTGTCCTTGAGGGCTGAGGGTTTGTTTTGCTTTCTCTTACCTTCAGCATTTTCTTTTTACAGCTTACATTCCTTTGTTGTTTTGTCAGGGAAAAATGTACAACTTTACATAAATAGAACTGAAAAAGATGCTTTTTGGTTCATCTTTTCGGTTGATAGTAAGGGTTGTAAACGTGACAAGTGCAAAACACCACAAGTACTGCTGCCAAAATTGTGTCCAAACAAATATTTCTTGGAGGGGCAGAAGAAACGCAGGCAGAAATAAACTTACAAGTGTTTTCTTGCTCTCCTTTCCCATGATTTCTCAGAGCTACATTCACCCTCTGTCTCAGAGGTGTGTGGTTCCCAGGAGTGAAAAGATGGGCCAAACAGCTCCTCCTGGATCTCAACAGGCCAGCACTTGAATGTGCAACTGCTCACAGCTCCTTTTAAAAAAAAAAAGGTCTTCATAACTGTAATGGATTAAAATCCCATGAAAGTGTAAGAAATTTCATCAGTCACCAGTTCTGCAGAAGTTCAAAGTAATATTGATACAGTTTTGATGGAAAATTCTGCTTTGTGTGTTTAGTTTTGGGTTTGATTTTGTTTTGTTTTGTTTTTTAAATCATTCTTATCAGCTATTGAGTTCTTCAAGTTACTTCTTTGCGACTAAGTGGCAGGATTTCCCCTATTCTTTTCTTTCTGGAATGCTTCTTGACGTTCCGTCAACCAGAACTTTTGCCTTTGTTACAGATATGAACAATGACCATAGTTAACAAGCCAAAATCTTCAAAATCTAAAAAATCATCATCAAGGCGGTCTGACAAATCTAAGAAACCCCGTACTAAAAAAATGACATCACGCACCGCAAATCTGGGCCGGGTACCACCTGCAGAAGATCCAAACAAAGTCTCTGTGGACAAAGGACCTGGAGGTGCTATTTATTGTAGATCATCTCAAAAATCTAAGCCTTTTGCCCAAAGAGATCTAGGTAAGTGTGTCTTTCGTCCTCCCCCTTTTTTCTTAAAAACAAAATGGAATAAAAGTAGAAAATGTAGTTCTTATTTGTTGCACTGCTATAAAATGGGACTACGACAAATAAAGACCTCAGTGGTAGACTTCAATTTTGTGAATCTCCTAAGGTAACTGAAGTGACTGATGTTGCAAAACTTAGTTTTATCTATTTACAATCTATTTGTAACTCAGTTTTGATCTATTTACAATCAATTATGGGGAGCTTTTTATAATACACAGACTTACTCAGGTCTTCTGTTACGCAGGGAAAAGTACTGTTTTACCATCACTGTTCATGGCTTTCATTATTCACAAGTCTTTGAATGATAACACTGCTCAGGAAGTGATCTGATATCTATAGGGTTACCTTCTGTGCTAGTTACTTGCTTATTTTTCTGTCTTAGTTCTTATATTTATTACCATATAATTACAAGTGTAAGTTTGTGGTTTAAGTTACAATAAGGAAAAAACAATAATTGAATTAATAATCAGATTAAAGGCTATAGATGGAAAGAAACCTGGCAAAAGTTTCTAAAATCAGAGCGGTAGTTTGTCTTGCATTAGAAGAATTAAAACAGGTGAATAAACTATTGTCCAAAACAGCGTGTTGACGAGCAAATTCAAGTGGCAATGTTAAAGCTGCACGTCATATGTTTTTGTGGTTTGGAGTATACCTGGTTCTTCTGGATGCTCCTGCAGAATGTTGCTTTTTAAATATCCTTTTTAAAACAAAAACAATACATCTCTTTAAAAATATAATTTTCTTGCAGTTGTTAATGACGGAATTGCCCCGCCACAAAGGATTCTTTTTCCACCTGAGAAAATTTGTATGGATTGGCAACAAACGCAAAGTGTTGGAGTTGGACTGCAGAATCTTGGCAATACGTGTTTCCTTAATTCTACTCTGCAATGTTTGACCTACACACCCCCTCTCGCCAATTACATGCTTTCTCTTGAACACACCCAGTCATGTGAGTACTTTCTAACATTATTATAAATCTATTGGACAGCTCTGAAGGTGAAAGAACAACAGTGATTCTGTGAAGAAAACTCTTAGTTGTCCTATTTTATCTGTAGAAGCTGGCTTTGAACATATCTTAAAGGTCTTTTCCAACCTAAATCGTTCTATGAGTCTATGATTATATTAAAAGGAGGCTCAGAATTGCATTTAAAGTGCATTTGTTCATTTAATGCACCATGGTGAAACTTCAAAGAAAGATCATTTCTTGCTTCATGTGAATAACGAAGTGCATTGATAAAGTAAAGCATTTGATGAACATTTGGCATTTGGGTTTCCTGCTGGTAGAAAGGTGATAAAATTTAGGATGTTGGCATTGTAGATTCTTAGCCTTCACAGCCTGGATACTGTAATGCACTAATACTGGGGTAAATTATATGTTCATTGTTGACCCATTAAAAAAAAAAACCCTAACACCCTAGAAAGCACTATGAGCTAATTTCTTATAAACTCAAATAGAAATTTGTGGGGGACTGTATTAAAATTTAGACTGATTTTATTCTAAATAAAATTTCGTATTTTTTAAACCCTTGAATTTGTGTTCTTTGAATTTCATTTTTATACTTGAATTTATTTAAGCCTAGGAGCCTCTTTCCATATCAATATATGTGTAGTTTTACAAAGGCACCTGTATGCTTTCTAGTCTGCTACCTTAGTATTTATTCCTAGAAGTTTAACTGTGTTTTCTTACCATATATAAAAATGAATTTCAGCTAAGAATCCAGTTGAAAAAAGGAGGGCAGAAATACTAATACATATGTTACTTTAATCTTTCCTTTTTCCCAGAGGATTCTTAGCTCTGTGTCATGTAGCTCACCTAACAGCAGTATGCTGAAAATAACACACATTCTCTTTTAGTGCTGTATCATCAATGTCAATATTGTTTCCTCATATATTCTGCAGTCTGTGGAGTTCACATTGCTGTCAGCCTGCAAGAAAATGACATTGCAATAGTTACTTAGATTTCTCATCAGAAAATGCACTTTAATACAGACTTAATCGACATTTTTATTCTACACATTCTGCGTAATCAAGTGTCACAAAACTGTTGAGATATTGACACCTTAGGAGGAGAGAATGTAGCATGGAGCGTGGACACTGTACCTATAACTTAAAGTTTTTGGTTTGGTGTTTTTTTTTTTTTTGTAACAATATATATTTGACTAGACTGGGATGCTTTCTTCTTTCACTCTTCAGGTCATGAAGAAGGCTTCTGTATGATGTGCACAATGGAAACTCACATTAATCAGGTTCTGTGTTGCTCTAATAATGCCATCAAACCTACATCTGTTATCAATGGCCTTAAAAGTAAGTAATTTCAGATGGCTTTATTTTTTTATATTTTTTAACTTTTCAAATAATTATTTGATGCATATAAATGATTTTGATACTTTAAAGAAGAGAGATTTTAGAAATATGAGTTTTCTTTCATTTTATGAGATAAATATAATAACCCTCTTATTTATTAGGAATAGGAAAACATTTCCATTTTGGCAGTCAAGAGGATGCACATGAATTCTTATGCTTCACTGTTGATGCTTTGCAGAAAGCTTGCTTAAATGGAAGCACCAAGTAAGCATAAACAAATTAACTTTTAAATGTTCTCTAGCCCCTCTTACTCCTTTATTTACTATCATAAATTAAAATCTATGTCCTTGGTTTTCATAAAAATAAAAACTGTTAAGAGTTAACTCTGTGCCTTAAATCTTCTGAGGTCCGATTATAATTTATTTCCAGATTGGACAGATCCTCCCAAGCCACCACACTTATTTATCAAATATTTGGAGGATATCTAAGATCCCGAGGTACTTTTTAAAAATCTTACTGTCCTTCGAACTGGTCTGTGTCTTTTTGTCTGTCTGTAGTAAAGGAGTTTGTAGTTTGACTACAGTAATATGTATTAATAATTTAAATTTGCACAGTTAGTCTTCTTCACATATTGTTAAGCATTTGTATTTTGATTCCAGTAAAGTGCTTGAACTGCAAAGCAGTTTCGGATACATATGAGCCATTCCTTGATATTACTTTGGATATAAAGGTAAGATGTTTTGTGAATATGGGTCGAGATGTGTAAAGACTTGTAGAGCTTTCTAATAAACTCATTTTACTTGAAAACATGTACTGTTAAAACAAAAGAGCTTGGTTGTGGATGGGAGTGGATTAGACTTTGTTCTTCTGTGGAAGCCATGTAAATGGTCTCCATGTTTGCACTGGATTTAGGCTGGAAAAATAATAATTGTATCTACACAAACAATGATACTATCATACTTCTTGATTATTCTACTTCAATATACATCTATTGTTAGGCTGATGGGTTTGATTGTTCTCATTTATTGATGCCAAAGCATGCCACAGATGCTATCTGTGGTATTGCAAAATTTATTTATTTCAAAGTAGAATCATTTTCAAATGAGGTAAATGCTCAGCGTACTCTGTTTCTGCCTCCTTCTTCACAGTGTTTGCTAGTTTGCAGCAGGTCACTTAAGTATGAACTAGCAAGGTTCTCTCATAAACTACTAGGAAGTGTTAGAAATTTTGCATTTCCAGTGACTGAGTGCTCTACTTTCTTACTCATCCAGGCAGTTACATCTGTCACCAGAGCTCTAGAACAATTTGTGAAACCGGAGCAACTGGATGGTGAAAATAGCTATAAGTGTAGCAAGTAAGATTATTACTAATTACATCTTAATACAAGATACACGTTTAATGTATTGCATGAGTTAAAGCATGTTATCTTTTGACTTCATTTAGAAATAAGATAATGAGACACAGCTTCTCTGTTGTTCTTTCATTTAGTTTTGTTTATACAACTGATACACTGAAATAATTCAAAGCTTGGAAAATAATACATTTGTTTCTAAGGGAGTAATTTTTGTGCTTCTGTTTGCATATTTGGAAATACGTTATAAGAATCGTGGCCATTAGCTCACATTAGACTTTTATTCCTAGTATTGTCTACACTGGGGCTTGTCAGCCTTCCTAAGTGTGAAGTCGCACACTGAAATATTCATATGGCCAGAAGGTAAAAAGCATGTCCGATAAGTAATGGTAAGCTGAAGCACAGAGCTATGGACAACGATTTGGGGTGGGAGGCAACATGAGCTTCCTGAAGGTCCTAGTGTTCACTGTGAAACGAAGTGAGATTGGGTCTCAGTGAATGTGAACAGACTCGGTGATAATTAACATTAGCAACCTCTGCTGGCTCATTGAACAATGTCTTGCACAGTTCTTGAACTGTAAAACCTGTGGGGTACTGTTGTCCAAAATGAGCCACCCTAAACCTAACCTATGCTTAGTGAAAGCATATGGAGTTAAGATGTCCTATATGCTGATCAATATGTAAAATGTTTCTATGTATGTAAAAGCATTGAACATTTGTGTAAGATACTTTCGCAAAAGAGGATGTTAATCAAACATAAACTCAGAAAAGCAAAGACTGCCAGGCTCGATTCTGTAACATTCCTGTCTGATCCTTCTAACTGAAAAATGCAATACCTGCTTTTTGTTGTTGGAAAACTGGAAGTGAATTAGTACATTTGAATGTAGATGTTGAATAAAGAGCATGCAATAGGCTATTACAACAATTTAATCTCAGGTTCATTTTAGTCTGTGGATCCTAGCAAGCCACATGTAATGTATGAAGAATTCTCATAGTTTACAGATTATGGCTGAGGAAGGGCAAGATAACTGTAATAAGCACCTCACATCTGAATTGCATGGTCCTTCATTAATGTGGGCTGTGATCAGTTTAGTTACACAAAACCCCAGAAGTTTCAGTCTTTTTGTGACTTTAAAAAGAAAGGTTTAGCGTATGTAGAGTATCTTTTCCATTGCTGTAAACTATTCGGTTACTTTTAAGTTTTTCCTAATTGGTGTTTTCCTTTTCTTTTCTACCATGAATTTTTCTAATAACCATTACTGCCTCCAAACTTTGTATCTAATTACAAGTTTCATAGAATTTTATGAAACACTGTTTCCACCCCCGCCCTTCTTATTCTGGGTGGGTCTCTTTTTGTTCATAGGCATTCTCCATCAGTTTGGAATTCTCTGCCTTGTATTTTGACATCAGAATTTGAAAAGAGATTATTTAATTCTTTCTATTTGTTAACTATCAACAGTATTTTTCTTGATGATGTAAACTGACATGTTGCAGTCTTTCTCTGTGCTAGTGGCTGAATTTCAGGGCTTACTCTGTATGTCCTGCCTTTGAGCACGCAATGCAACAAACTTACAATTAAAAATTTTGTTTCAAAGGACTGCAGATGGTTTCAGTGTCTTTCCAGGCAACCTCAGTACATAAAGACTTACTACTGTCCAATGTCTCCCTCCTGCAGAATGACTATTTCCCTCCATTGTATTTTTTTATGTTGATATATGATCCATTTTGGAAATGATTTGCAGTTTCTAGTCCTGAGGACGGAGACTCTCTTGTTCCACTTTTAATATTTGCATTCCAGCAGAAAGCTGAAAGAATGTATCCAGGACATATGTTCAAAATAGCCACTCTGGTATAACAAGAAATGGTACCTTGCCTTACGTTCTGGTGATATGCTCTAGTGAGAGATTCCTGGTCCTGCTTCGCGCCGAGTTGTTGGGAAGCCTTACCTTTTTGGCGTAACAAAGATACATGTTCAGACATTTGTTTGGCTATCAAAAGATAATGTTCTAAATCCTTTATTCTTTGTTCTGTAGAGCTGTCCTCTTATATCCTGCTATCTTCTCTCTATTAACAAACCTGAAATGCAGTGTATGGATTTATGAAAAGAAAAAACATATTATGCAAGTAAATATCATTCAAATAGCATAAGCATGTGTGAGAGATGAAAACTTGTTTGACTTTTTTTGGGGAAAAGAATATGCTGTTAAAATGTTCGTCTATGCTTGTTTTTAAGGTGTAAAAAGATGGTTCCTGCGTCAAAGAGGTATACAATACATCGTTCTTCCAACGTTCTCACAATATCACTGAAAAGATTTGCAAATTTTACAGGTGGAAAGATCAATAAGGTATATTTACAGCTGTAATGCAACTTTATCTTCTTGGAATGGGAGATTTCCCAAAGATGAATACTCATTTAAAAGTTGCAGACAGTAACTATAGATTAATAACTATAGTCTAAGAATAAAGTCGATATAACAACTATGGCTTCTTCTTTCTTTTTTAATAACGATAAAGTTCCCTTGTGACTGTAAGAATATACCTTACTTTTAAAGAGCTAACTCTGTGCAAAACAGTTCTCTGCAACTTAAATTATTAAATGTTTTTTATGAGAATAGATATTTTTAAATGAATCGAAAAATACATAATCCTAGTCTATGTTTTTAGAAGTGTTTTTCTCAGGCTATTCCATGAAGTATTTCAGGATAATTTTTTACTCTTCTTGGTCTGTGTTTAGGATGTAAAATATCCTGAATATTTGGATCTTCGAGCATATATGTCCCAATCAATTGGAGAACCACTCATCTATGCTTTATATGCAGTTCTTGTACATAGCGGTTTCAACTGTAACGCAGGACACTATCTCTGCTTCATAAAGGTAGATATCAGCTTGATTGCTAAAAGGGTAAAATCTGTGCTGACAAAGAAATTAAAATGTTACTAGGGGAAAAGGTTGCATTATATGTTTTGTTTGATTTGTTTTGGTATGTTCTATAGTGTTCTATCTGTGATGTCATTTGGAAAACATGCAATTCATCTAAAGATATCATTGTCTTTATTTGCAGGCTGGTAATGGACTTTGGTATCGAATGAACGATGCCTCAGTAGACCTTTCTGATATCAAAACAGTTCTCAATCAGCAAGCTTATGTACTTTTTTATATCAGGTAATAACAAATACTAAATGTATTCAGAATATATTTAGTTTCCTGTTATTGATATTTTTCTTCTTTTCAAGTGTTTTTCTTTCTGTCCTAGGAAAAGATTAGTATTTGTATAATTCAATTCTGTCTAACCTGAAATTTCCCATGTCATTTATTATCTTTTATTGCTTGGCCTTATACTGCTGCATTCGTGTACATTACTATATATCTGCTCTCTATAGCTGGCTAATTTAGAAAAGAGGAGAAATTAAGGCCATAGATGGTGTAAGGATGAGTTATTGCTCTGAAAAGGATAGTCATTGTAGGAAGACGATTATCTAATTTTCACTTCGTTGTCTTGGTTAAGTCTTCCATATACGTCTTCTGTGTCATATAAACTGTTCCTGTAAAATTATAGGATGGGGTTTAATCCAAGAATAGGCTGAAAGAAAAACTCTAAACTAAAGTCACTGCTCTTTTCCCAAGGCGCTATGATTTGACACTCGGAGAACGTGCTTTTTACTTACCAGCACCGTCTTATCCCCGTTCATTCCTTGGTCAGCGGGGGGCTAATAGTAAGCAGGCTGGATTTATGGGACCACGACTTCCTCCTCATATGATTAAGGTAATTTGAGAGGGGCCGATAATGGCACCAAATTGATAGTGGGTTTTGGTTTTGGTGTGGGTTTTTTTGTTGTTGTTTTTTAGCATCTGAGTTTTATTTTTCCTCCCACGCTGCAGCTTTCTTCACAGCCCTCACGCTACAGCCAGAATTATTCAAACAGTGGCTAATCCTAAATTGTGCAGCCATGCTACTTCATTACTTTATACTTCCAACTCAGCTTTGTAAAGCACTGAGAACTATGCTCTTGAGACAATTTAAGTAGTCTATTAATGCTAATTTTAATTTAAAAAAAAAAAAAAGATAAAGATTTTTTCCCCCCCTATCAGCATCACTTTAGCTGAGACAGTGAAAACAAATTGTCTTGTTCCTGAGTACCAGAACAATTATTCCAGTGTTTTCAGGGAATGTTTAAAGGTGAAAATAAATATATTTGGGAATAGCTTTAGTCAGTGTTGAGTTTTTTGGGTGGGTTTCAAAAATGATGCTCATGTGATACCAATATGCAGTAAACCAAAAGCAGGAATTAAACACACTTGGACTTACATTTATTTTGAAGGGGGGTGTTTTTTCTTCTTAGGTGTTGAGGCAATTTGTAGAAATATTTAGTAGGAGAATTTCATGTTTTAAAACTTTAAATGCTGTGTGTTTGCACATATCAATCTTGTAATCTCTTCTTTTAAATACAGAATTCAAGTCGTTTAAATGGAAATGGACCCCTGAAAGAGGATCCGAATACCGTTGGTGTCACCCTAAAAAGGCCATCTTCAGCTCCACCAACAGCTTGTGTTCAGAACTGGGCAATTACCAGGCCTTCGATTACTGATCCATCAAAAAACCAGAAGATCACTATCAGTATTCATAACAAATTGCCTGCACGTCAGACTGTGTCGCAACCTGACTGTCTTAGCAGTGCTGCGGAGGATGAGGATCTAAGCAAGCCTGTTCCTTCATCCACAATTACAAATTCTTCTGCAGCAGAGTCTACCTCAAATGCATCTACAATGTCAGTTGCTAATGTTTCCAAACAGGAAGTTCCTGATGAAATTTTTGTTGAGCCAGCAGTGAATGGAAGTCTTAAACTCAGCGCTGATAACACAGTCCCTTACGGTGCAGAATCTTCAGGAAAATCGGAGGAGTCGAAGGGCTTGTTTAAAAGGAATTGCAACATAATATCTTCTAATGGAATTTTGATTGGAAAGGTGGTCCGTACATTGCAGAATTCCCATTCTTCCTGTCAGAATGCTGAAGAAGAAAGATCCCAGCATGAGCTGCCAAAAAATGATTCACTAAATGGTGCTATTAGTGTAGATAATGAATCTAAAGAAAACGGACTGAAACTTGATGATTCCACTTGCCAAGTCCAACCTGTTAAACCTTCTGAGATTTTCTTTTCTAAAACAAACGGATTGCTTGAAACAGTGAGTTATGTTTGTTCCATCTAGAATTTCTCACCTATGATGTGTTCGGTATTCAGGAGCATTATAATGTTCCTAATTCACGTGAAATACCGAGAAAACACACAGCACAAATTTCATTATAACACTTTGTGCTATTATTCCATTAGAATGTGCAGAACATGTCAACTTAAGAGAAGTTCAGCTGAAATAATATTTCAGAAGTTTCATAAATATATTTAAGGGGGGTGAGTGGGGTGATGTGTAAAATGGGGATAGTGCATATAACTCAAAGTGGTCTTGTTTAACATCTTATGTAGAAATTTTGCAAAGAGTAGTTTTCTACTAAAGATAGTATTTTTTCTATCTGTTAACTTCTATTTTTTAATTGTAGATGCCTATAGCTTTGTCGCCGGTTCCTCAAGAAATAATCTTAGAATCTCTCACATACAGCCAGTTGAACAGCTTGTCAGAGGAAATAAGGTAAAATGAGTACATTCTGATTAAAACAAGATTTCGTACAAGTTTATAATTGTTTTACCTGTCTAATAATACTATTTTGTAGAAAGATTTAAATCAGTACAGAGAATTCCACTCTGTACATCTAGTGTTGCAAACATCAGCACTGAGCATATGTTATTCTGATATTAAATACAGGCGGACGCCTCTTGGAAAATTTTAGTTTCTTCATAGAATGTTTTTCAAATTTTTTTCCATTGTCTGGAATACTTTTTCTATTCACCTTTCCCTTTTTTTTCATCCTAGGATGTGTGAATGTAAATTCCGACCATCTGCTCTCCCATTTGGGAGAGAGAGGGAAATCCATGTGTTCATTTTTTTCTAGTTTGGGGGAGAGCAAATATAGTGGGTTTGGCTGTTGATGTGATTCAGAGCAGCAAGTGGAGGGAGACAGATGTGTTGGGTGTGGTTTTTTTAATGCAATATTTGCAGAATCAAGAGGAAAAAAAACTCCTTCTCTGGGAGCTGAGGAAGGTCTAAGAATAGGTTTCTAAAGGGAATGTCTTTCAGAGTTTTCCAGTAGCCACCAATTTTTTTACTTAAGGGGATTTTACTCCTAACATTCATCTTTTAAATGGACTTTTTCAAGTGAAGTCGTGTTTTTATTTTGTGCAGTGTCCCTGGACCTCAGAAATCTTCTGAGAATGATGCTCTTATGGAAACTGTAGTGATGGAAGCACTGTTTGCATATGAAGAATCCAGGAAAGTTCCTTCCAACTTTGGCTGTGATGTTGAGAATCTTTTTACTCAATCAGATTCTGAAACTATTTCTACCAAAGAAGAAGTTGCTGAAAGTATTATAGCAAAAGCTGATAACGCGCATCCCAATATCAATGGTCAGCACAAGGTCAGGAAAAAATCCTTGGACACTGAAGATGAATTCCTTGGGCAGTGTGAGTCTGAAGATAGTAGAGACAAAGACAAACCAAGAAGATCAAAAGAACCTGAACTAATTTCAAAAGAAAATCCTTTGTACATCAAAGGGTCTCCTGAGAGCGAAGAGAAATTGGGGCAAACTTCCTCTATAAAGTCTGACATTGAATGTAGTTCTAAAAAACTTGCATCTCTAGATATTACAGATAAATGCCAAGATACAAAGGACATTTCTAATAACTATGTAGAGGTACCACCTGTTAATGACTCTTCTATTACGAAGCTAGATAAAGTTTTGGAGAGTCAATTTTCTAGAGAAAACGAGGGACTGAGTAATAAAAAATGTGAAGAAGATAAACATAGGAAAAAATATAAGAAAAAAATATACGACTCTAAAAAAACTGACAAAGAGCACTACCGAAAGAAGAGAGAAAACTCGGACACTGAAGAGAGGGAGAAGGAGAAGCAAACCAGAAGCAAATCAGATGATTACTCCCACAAGAGGAGGTGCTCTCGCAGTGTGGAAACAAATAAGCAAAATCGTCATAAGCAGGAATATTGCAGTGAAAGCAAGTACAGATCTTCCCATAATGAAAGAAACAGTCCAAATAATGGCAAAAGCTCAGGAAAATACTCTCGTTATAGATCACGAAGCAGAGAAAGAATAGAACAAGACAGGAATAGGTATTATCATTCCAAAGGAGAGAGAACTTGGAGCAGAGAAAGATACTATCAAGATGAACCGCGGAGATGGGAAAAATGCAGATACTACAATGATTATTATTCCTGTCATGGAACAAGAGATGGTAGAGAGAGAAAGTCCTCTCATTGTGATAAAGACTTTGACAAATCGAGTCAAGCTTACAACAACAGGTCACATAAGGATTACCATTGCAAAAGCAGATGGCCTCACAACACGCTCTCTAGAGAGGAAGATGTACATCACTTCAGCAGCCACAGAGCAAACTTACATCATTGTTCAGTACCTCAGCAGCAATCTGAAAAATATTCTCGTGAAAGGCATGCACTTCCACCTGTGTCAGCTCATTCAAATTTTGAGGAGTCTTCCCGGGAAAATGAAAAACTAAGAAATGGCAAAAGAAAATACACCCACGCAGAAGGAAGCGGAAGCGAAATAGAAAAGAAATGCCGAAAGATAGGTGACCAAAGAATGAAAAAATATAAGAAGGTCAAGAAGAAAAAGAAGTCCAAAGATAAACATCGAGAGAAGGATTACAAGTAAGCAAGGATTCCAGCATAATCAGCAATTTTTTCCTAATTCTTTTCTGGGTGTTTCTCATGTCTGCCTTTTTTCATTGTTTCTAAGTTATTTATATAGCATAATCTGGCTGGGGATCATGTCATCAGGTTGGTCATGTGAAGATAGGAAAGATATTGCTGAATTGTGTTAGAACACTAGATCTGGACCACAGTTAGAATCACATCTGCACACTGTTCTTGATTAGGTTACAACAATTTTTTTTCTTTTAATTCCACGTATTCCACAACTAGCCACTGTTAATGATTTGTGTACAAAACGGGACCTACTGTCCTTCAATCTGAGGGCTTAAGTTTGCTGCATCTAAAGTAAGTTAGATGTGCAGACATTACCACAAAATAGCTGACATGCTGCAAGTCATCACCTGTGGTAAAATAAATAACGTTTCATATATGCATCAAGTGCCACATCTGTTTTTCTATTTTTAACTTGCATGTTTCCTTCAGACTTTATGATTTGGATTTCTCTGTGCTCCGCTTTGACAATGACAATCGCAAACGTAAGAAAAAGAAGAAAAAGAAGAAACACATCAGGAAACTGAAAGGCTTCTTGGAATATTTAGATCCTCGTTTCCAGAAGAAAACACGGGAGAAGAAGGAAGAATCCTGTCCTCCAGGTGGCTATTTATGTGAGCAATACAGAAACCAGGGCAGTAAACAACCCTACAAGGAAGGGAAGCCTTCCGGTGCAGGAGAAAGCAAGAAATACAGCTCCATCACATCCAATGAGTATGTTAAAGGTAAGCAGCCACAGGGTGTTTGCAGGACTCCTTTTTATTCACATAGACACTATTATTTAAAACAATCTTTAAATGCTTGTGTGATGAAATCTCTGCTTTATATCATGGCTTCCAAACAATCTGCATTAATATAAAAAAAAGTTGATAGGCTTCCCCCCCCATTTTTAAATGACTGCTAGGAAAGAAAGTCTGTAATAAAACTGCAAAGAGACTGAAGGGCAAGTAATTTTAATTTGATCTGATGGTTAAGTGGCGAACAAGTGGAAGAGATGCAAGATGCCGTATTAAATTCAGTCCAACTAACTAAGAAAAAAAAAACCTTGGGCAGCTATGTCTTGAAAAAGAATCTAGTAGGTAGACAGGAGGTTCAGTAGTCAAGATGGAAGATGATGACATGAGACTTCCAGGCTAGTAATATTGTAGTGAAACACCGTCTTCCCAAAAAAGACTGCCAGAGTAATCGATTTAAATAAAATACTATGTTCAGCTATTTCATAACATAGAAACAGTGCTGACTCCTTATTCAGAGTAACGTAAGTTGGTGATAATCTGAAATATTGTTGTTTCAGATGTAGATCTGCCTTCTCCTAAGCACACTGAATTCACAGTTGTTAACCCTCCAGAGGATGCTTCGCAATTTAACACCTGGAGAGTATGTTAAATTCCTGCTATTGTTTTATTTATTTGTGGTTTTTTTCTGTTAGTATAGGCTTAAAAATACAGAGAAGTGGGCTGATGAAACAGCTCTTTCCTAATTTTTGATGTTAAAAAAAAAAGTCAGTTTGGTGCTTCTTATAAAAAACTAAATACAAACTTGAGTGCCTGGCTGAATTTACACTGAACTCTTTGCTGTTGCTTATCATAGTCCTGACTTGGGCTCTCAGTAGATAATATGGTTTAAATTAATTAGCTCTAGAATTATGCAATGAAGAAGACTCCACACTGCAACGAATTCAACATCTAAAATAAAATTTGACAACATTTCCCATGAAATTCTTCTGAACAGAAGCGTTTATTATAAAAATAAAACCTTCTTAAAAGCCCATTACCTGACATAAAGCCAGTCCCAGTTACTCAGATATTTTAATAAACAAACAACACCTCCCAACCATCTATTTTACTCTGACAGATAACTGAAGTAGTCCCTGAAGAAGACAGCTCACTATCCAAAAGCAAGTTTTATTTTTAAATTTTCAACATTTTATACCTTTTATACCCACAATTTAAGAATTGGGTTAATAGTCAGTGACAATCCTGTTCATTAATAGCCCTGTGTTGAAAATGTCATTCTGGCATAGAAAACAAAAGAATTCATCTTCTTGCATTACAGCTGAATGCATTTCACAATTTGGAGAAGTTTAATCTTGGAAGAGATTTTAATTTTCAAAAATTCCTTCTGGTTTCCACGTTGAGGTAAATTGCCACAGTCAGTAGATTCTTGCACTTGAAAAGTTTACTTAAGGCAAAGAGGAAATGCATTTGTGGAAAAACAACGATTGTACTTCAGGACATAGACAACCAAAAGTTCTATTCTGAAAATATAGTATGGAGGGAAAGCTGATTGTTCACACATTCTTCTTGTAAAATTTAATATGATATTTATTTCTTTAACAAGGAAAATTTAAGAAGGAGGACTGAATTGAGGTCTTTCAAATACTGTTGTTGTAAAAACAGACTTTTTTATGATACTAATGTCAAAATAATCCTTATTGCACTAAAAGTGTCTCTGTTCTAGCTGATAAATCGGGAACTGATCAGAACAAAATGTACCTGCTCTAATACTTGTTTGGCTTTAGTGAATTCTCTGGCCAGCAGATGGCAAACTCGTTTTTTTCTAAGCCAGTCAAAAGTACAGTAAGAAAGTAAATGTCTTGCATCCCATTACACAAGTCAGGGGCATAAAGATTACTGGGCTCTGTAGGCGAAAGAGATGTTCATTGATAAATACGACGACAGTACCCCACTTTGAGATACTGCTTGCAACACAAGGGGGATATGAGGGCTGTGAAAGGCAATTTTTTTAAGTCTCGAGAATTTTAGTATTTCATCAAGCCCATGGATGTTAATTAGCTTAATTTTGTGGAAGGTCAATCTTTTTTTAAAAAAAATGGGTCTCAAGTAGGGTTTTCTGAATGATGGAATCTAATCTCAAAAAAGACCACTTCGGCAGTGTGTATTCAGAGGGTATGGAACCTCTCAAACAAGCTAGGGATAGACTAGGAACAACTGAGAAGGTTGTGCCTTTTCACTAGGACTCGTGTTACTTTGAATGAGGATGAAAATGGCTAGTGATAACTTGTGATTTAAGAAAAATCCAGATAGGATGGGAGAAGGAGCAGCTTTAAAGCAGTTAATTGCCTACATTCCTACATGTTCTCTCCAGCAAGCTTCTGAAGGCTTCTGTTCTTGTGGGTAAGATTTGGTCAGTAAAACAAGGACGCTGTCTAGGCGAAACTTCAACTAAATTTAATTTACCTAAGGTCTACCATTTGCTATTAAAGCAGGTAGCTCTGTCCTAATACTCTGTACAGTTCACCAATCTTAGCAGAGAACTGAAATGCAGTCAGTTTAAATGTGAGGAAGCCACCTTCTCGAGGCAGTGGGATCCTGTAGTCACAGAGCAGATGGAGCTGTGTGCAGGTTTGAGACTTCTCTTTCAGAAATAAAACCTCTGAGACATAGTTTTATGTGGAATGTCACGACAGGGAGTGACATTGCTTCCTTTTGTCTTTCAGATGCAGAGCTTACTGATGGAAGCCTTCAATACTCAAACTAAACCTACCATCAAAACCAACAACTTTTTACCATCAAAACCAACGACTTTTTCCCATCAAACCCGACATTACCAATATTGACCATCAAACCAACATTACCAATATTGACCATCAAAACTTAAAATTTATTATCAAAACAATTACCATCAAGACAAAATCCAGTCATAAGTGGTGCTTAACATTTCTGTACAGAATTTTACCATGAAAGAACTTTTTTTTAGTTTTTAACTTGAGACTTTCTTTTTTAAAATATACTTCTAATCCAAAAGGGTGGAAACTTTTTACAACTGCTGAACATTGTAAATTACCACATAAGTATCTCACTGATGTGAGATAATGCCCTGGAATAGACCATCTCAAATGCTGCTTAATTACAGACTCAGGTTGACTTTATGTTATTCATGTAATGTTACTCCAAGTTAGACATCTGGTGCAAGAGCGACCAGGAATTATAAAAACTGCAACTGACGGTCTGTATATTTAATTTAAAGACTTATTTAAAATTTCACAAGCTCTCAAATAACTAGAGTTTTGCAAGAGCTGCATCTTTTTTCTGTGATGTCTGACACTAGAAACTAATTTACTTCACATTTGAGTTATATTCAAGATCTGAAGAAAATCTTCTGGTTTTCAACATTGTGAAACAACGAATATGCAGTTCTGAATGTATCTCTCAAGACTATTTGTATACCCTTCCATATGTTTTTATTACATTTTCTTAATATACTGTCACTTGTCTTAAGTCTCAGTTGTCTGTTTTGTCTCTCTAAAGTGTCTAGTTACAGACAAATTCATACTGTGATTTTTATTTTTATTATTAAATGCTATCAAACTGTGATGCACTTATTATTCACTGGTCCTGCATCAGGAGATGAGTGGGGAACCTGTATTAAATACAGTTCATCTGAATAATCTGTCTGGTTTATACAAGCTGTGTTGTTCAGAGATGTCTAAAGTTTGATCTTTGTTTTTTTAAAGATAAAAAGCACTTGCCCCACTGTAAATATATAGCATGTAAAATTTATATAGTATATAAATACAGCAAAGTTAAAATGGATTTTTACTTGAGTTTTACTTGAGTTATTTAACATGCAATATGTCATGTGAATTGACAGCTTTCAGAGTGTGTTTGATACTCAAGAAATCAGATCTTCCTTTCAGTGGTAGGGGAGAAGATGCTGTCGGTGTGACCCAGAGAAGTAACTTGGGACTTCAGCTGCCTAGACAAGAATGCAGAAGGCTTTCTCCTTTGAAGTTAAAAGCTTCCAAAACCAGGCAACAGGTTGGAAGCTCAGCAGTAGCTTTTTACTGTGTGTGACACTATAAAAAAAATAATAAAAAAAAAAAAAAAAAAAGGAGCAAGGTTAATGTTTTACTACATACTTAAAGTAATATTTTGGTACATGGAGAACACCATAAAGCCAAACCATAAGTGTACCCTGCATAATGTTCCTATGGCAACAGTGATGTGAAGTTACATAAAGTAACATGACAAAGAAACCACATACCTTTCCTGTATCTGGCTTTTTTTTTCCTCTTTTGTCCTTTGGCTCCAAGATTTGGTGTCTTGTCTTTTGTCTGATGAATAACTCCGGCATAAATGTATAAAAGGAGTTTAAATGTTGACTGCTGTACCTCCATTAAGAGCTCCAGGAGCAACAACTGCCTGACCTAGCTAATACGCAGTAAGTGGAGGGAGGGCAGTTAGTGCTATGGAGAAGCAGATGGGGCAACTGCAGCAGCATTAGCTATTTCTAATTGGGGGAGGTCTAATTAATCTACTTGAGGAGCAGAGATCCGATTCCTGCCTCCCCCGCCCCAAAACTCATGGAAGGGAACTGACAAAATACCTCCTTAATTTAGGGTGGCTCCAGGGAAACCAGCTCTTAATGGAGCAGCACTCATAGTTGTAGCTTACTTTACTGAAACAATCTGTTTTGCAGTTGAAGGTTTTTCTCTCTGAAAATTTAAACCTGATAATGTAAATTAGTGTGCCTAAAGGTAGGGAAAAGAGGCCTTTTACTTACAAGAGCAGTTATAACGCATGCTGTAAAATTGAACCTTAATCTCTTAAAAAAAAAAAAAAAATCAGCAATTGCCTCCCGTGTATTCTTGGTAAACAAGGAGCTATACAACAGTATCGTTTCACACTTTATTTTTGAGAAAATCTCCAGATTTAAGCAACAGGTCTTAATGATAAATGAAAACATTAATATTGCAGTGGATTTACACAGAACATCACATTTTTAACAATGATTGATACAGAGTATTTGTCATGCAGATCACTTGTGTACACCAAGTAATACTTATATCAATACATATCTGTACAGTATTTACATTTTATATTTAAACTCTAGCTAGAAACATTTTCCAAGAAAATATAGAAATGAAACTGGTAAGCCACAAGTCTTAATTTGTAGCATTTGGTCTACAACAGACCTAGCTTTTCCAGCAAGCATATCTACATAGATATGTAATAAATCTTAAAAATATGCATTGTTTTTATATATGAAGCATTATAAATGCTGCTCAGTTTACAAAGGTTCAGTTTTGTACCAGTTTAAAATGGTTCAAAATGTTAAGTGACATAGAGCTTATTTTGTCAGAGTATTGTCAAATTTAAGTCAGTCCAGCTGAGCTTAAGTATTACGTACAGTTCTCGCCCCAGGTTGCACTGGCAACGTGGCTGATGTTAGTGGCCAAATGGTTTAGACGCTGAAGCCATGCACATGGCAGAGGCAGTAGTGGCTCCTGCTGGCCCCTGTAGTTGTAAAGGGCAATGATAAAAACAAAGAGCTGAAGAATTATGCAAGTTTCAGTGCAACAGGAAGGGAGAAGCCTGTTGTCCCCAGAGGACTTATCCTCAGCATGGCCAAACCGTAACAGATATTGCTTTAGGCCACCGAGCAGCCAGCCTTAGTAGCTACCCCTGGACTTGAAGCCCAATAAAAAAGGGAAAGGTTGAGAGATTTTTCTTCACCCTCATGGACAGTACCTGATTTGGCCAAAATTTTCACAAGCCACTTTGTTTTACTGGCCTGGTGGCCAGTGGAAATTTTGGGCCAGTTTCACTCCCTGTTAATACTGTTACAAAGAACATTTGAAATCAAATATTACCACACACAAGAATGCTATTCCATTAGCTTTGGTAAATTAAATAGATAGATTGAGCACCACAAATAGCTGTTTAAGATGTTGCATTTTAATGCTAAGAAATAATATATTTCCTGCTATAATATCCTCAGTTACATGTTACTCTAATAATTATTTCTGCTGGATATAAGAACTTCAAACTAAATACAGCAAATGAACTCTCAAGGCATTTCCTTCATGCTTATAGGCAGACATCCTCACCTGCTTAAATAAATAGATTTTCTTGAAGGTGGTATTTCAGAAGATAAGAATTGATACAAAAGTGCTTCATGGCTTATTAATGCTTCTGTAATCTCACAATTCTCCAGAAATACTTTATTTGCTGCTCTTCACCTTTACACTCATTAGTACCACGTGATTCTGGCTTATCAATATTTGCATTACAAATGTACTTGTCCAAAGCTAAAACTGATGTATGCATTTCTTGAAAACAAAACCTAAAGTTGCGGAACTGAAGACTCAAAACAAGCGATGTTAGCAGCTCCATAATCATGCTGCTTTGCAAACATAGGACATACAACTTAATTCGTTTCTATAAAGAGTTTAAATGTGTTCCATTAAGCAAAGATGTCCCCACCCTGATACTTATTCAAGGATTCTACCTCCTTTGGTTGAGTTTTACTCCCTTGAAAGCACTCGGATTTGAACATTCATCCAAGTAGACTGCAATTCCACACACTCTGGGGAAAATCTAAGGTGTAGTAAAGTTTACTTTGTTCTTTTCCTCTCAGCCTTTTTGGCAAACATGCAATAAAGCAAAACATTCACAGGCTGACACCCCATGCAAAACAAGGCAAATTAGTAAGACAGGAACAATGAAACAGACTCTCCCTTACAGTTAAAAGGAGATTTGAAACGGATCAACTTAATAAGTCTGTGTTTTTGCCAGGGCAGCACAGTTCCCTGTAACGAATCCAGAGATGCTTCTGTAACTCCAACAAGCAAAATTGCTTTGACAAAGTATTGGGTCTCCAAAGCGTTCATTGGCACAGTAGGCACGGCTCAGGTTCAACAAGTTCGTGAAAAACTGAGTGCTAACAGAAGCAGTAGGGTCCAAAAAACCACTTTCTCCCCCACTGTGGAGTTAGGGTCTTTACCTTAAGAATGGTATGTGCGCTATCAATAGAAAAGCGTTGTATTAAAATCTGCCATAGCAGTTTACGTGTTCCTGAAAGACTATCAGGAGGACCACGGAAAGATTTTCCACAAATTACAAAACAAAACAAAACAAAAAACAAACAAACATGCTTGTGGGGGAGTTCAGTTGCACAAGGTAATCGATGTGTAAGATTTTATTTTTTAAGTAAAAATAAGGATGTCTATTCTTTTTTTCAATTTCAACTGCTGAAGCACGGATCTGAAAAATCGCCTTTAAGAATGCAATAAAAATACTGAACTTTTCTGTATGTCGAAAGTTTGTTATCAAGCAAAGGAACGAATCCTGCTTGCTTAACTATCTAGGGCTGTATCTTACAGAAAGATTTCACCTTCCTGGTTTTTCCCTTTAAAAACATTAAATGCACGTGAAATTATTTGGGGGTATTTTCACATGCAAAGCCTAAACTCATGCAAGCCCTGTCATCTTACTCCTTTAGTAGTAACTTAGTGTTAATTAAACTACAACATATCTAAAACATAAGAAGGATGTTACTATATAAAAAGCAGATGAAACCAGTCATTAAATCTTACTGCTTATTGTGAGTGTACGAGCAGACAGGAATGAGTTTTAGCCTACTGGCAAATATCAAACCACATCTGTACTTAGTGTCATGTCTACAGACTCAAACCTTTGCTGTTGGGACCTGCATACATTTCAGTGCATATCAACCAAACCCTTTGGCACAACTAGTTAACTACGTAGCTGCCAGTCTACCGCTGAGTTGTGTTTCTGAAGAAGAAAAGCTATTTCCATAAAGGTAGGAGAGCGAATCCTAAATGAAAGCTTCACTCAGCTGTTGATTTACTGTGAAACACACAAGACTTGAAAACTGATATTGAGATTGTGGGTTTTCTGCTTACAGAAAAAAATTAAGTGCTAGATCACGCTGTACTCCACTTTTGGTGGAGTGAGATTTTAGTGAGAGATGAAAGTCTCATAATCGCTCCTCCTTTTATGGGAAATGCTCTCAAATGCACATATAGGACATTTTACTATTAGCCTCGAATTCCTTCCCTGCCAACCCAAGTAAACTGGAGTTGTAACTAATATAAGTGAAAACAAGGCTTCCATGTTTTCAGTTGAATTCCGATATTGGAATCATCCCCTGGGATTTGAAGCTTACTTCAAATTATATGCCAGTAACTATTTACCCTGAAAGGTCTTTCCAAGTTTTTATGTCATAGTAAAGTGTATATATATAAAATTTACAGTTATTGTCTTCATTTATTTTGTCCAATTTTTACATTATCACTCAACTGTATGCTCATTCATAGGTTGATGCAGGTATACAAGTTTCTGATCAGGTTCTACTTCTTATTTGCAATTCTTCGTTTCCTTGTTGCCAGCATATCATAGAAGGGATCCCTGCTGATACTTGCTCTAGAAGAGAAAGAAGGAATCATCAGTTTCATTAACAAATATCTGTTTTTGAAAACTAAAACCATTTTGTTCTGTCCTCCCTGTGGATGACTACACACTCCTAATAAGATAATGGATGGTTCACTTCTAAGCATCACAAATATTTCTTTAGAAAAAGATGTTATTCAGCTGTGATTTGTTAAGAGTTCATACCTTCATCTTGACTATTATGTACTTCTTTAAGTGTAGGTCTACTTTATAAACCTTACAAGATAAAGTCAAGCTGTGAAAGTTTAAAGCTGCACTGTGAACAAGCTTAAGATAGATGTCACTGAAGTTAATTACTAGGTGAAGTAAGAATCTAATAAACTTAGGGTTAAAGACGATTCACATAGGGCTTTACATTTGCTTAAAAAAAAAAAAAAAAAAAAAAATCCACATTTTCCTCATTTGAGTTAGTAGCACTATTTCCTTAGGACCAGACAGTAACAGGAGACTTGTATCTTGATCCGTCAACCTCACGTAGCTTGTCATCAATCCTAGAGGATGTTGCCACATCAGAATTCTTTAAATAAGTTAGACTACAAATTCTCCTAGCATCTTACTCTGAAAAGACCTTACACTTCATTTCTGAAAGACATTTAAGACTTTAAACTCACTTGATGGATTTAATCCACTCTTCTTTTTCTTCTGGGGTAGGAGCAGATATTCTATACACTACATGGTTGCCTTCGACCACTCTACCATCAGCTTCAGTTTTACACGCTTTAATTACTTGACCTTTATGACTGGGGTTATAGAGCTCAAAGCAGTTCTGGAGGGTAGAAATGAAGAAATACATTTTAAAAACAAAACAAAACTGACAAAAGTCTTCAATTAACACTACATCTAAGTTCTAGATGGTTTACTTATCTTCATTTAAAAAAAAATTATGAAAATATCTTACTGGTTTTCTAGGGTCTTCAACTTCTCTTATGCTAAGGTTTTCTAATGGAATAATTCCTCTAGGTTCTTTGTCCTAAAAAATTAGGAAAATATCACATTATTAGCCACTTAAATATCTCGATCACAAATGAAGTTCACTGTAATATATACTCACTGTTGTGTACTCAAAGTAATACAGGCAATTATCAGTCAGAATAAACCATCTCCGTTTCCACGTTTTTACTCTTCCCCCTATAATAAAAAGGTACGGCTGAATTAAACGTGTGTTGCTGTCAAGGCTTCAACAATGGATAAGACAGTCATTTAGTTTTGCTAAAAACTAAAATTTTTTTTCAAAATATGGCTTAATTGCTTAATTGTAAATGGATCAGGCACAGATGAGCTGAGGTTAAAGGAACATGTTACTGTAATGTGTAGATGATCTTGTACTAAGATCAAACTCCTGAGACAGCATTAACTATGGTGTTGCTGACCAGCCACAAAAACTGTATGCTGTAAAGTTGTAAATGTCTCCTCTCTTACAGAGAATGAATGCAACAGTTTAGCAGTCAGTCCCTGCCATCACAGTTGTTTACTGCAGCAAAAATATTAATACTATACAGCTCTCAGAAGTGCAGTCAGTGCTGCTACAGCAAAGGGAGGCCGATCACCAGCAAAACCAGTAACTGGGTTCCAGCAACAGCACCAACCCTCTTCACAGCCTGTCTTGTACAAGGAAAGGTCCCATCAATAAAATTAAGGGCATTTTATCACGTTCCTTTCACTCCACTCGTGAGCATACATGTGATTAAGAACCTATCTTTACTTTCACATTTAACATCAAGTGCATAAGATGCTTATAAATATTATTAGCAGAACAAATATGATGTGTCATCAATAGGGAGCAAATCCTATGCCATTTGTAGTCACTTTTCATCATTTAGTATTTTAAAAACATGCTCTCTCTATAGATTAATATATCATTGAGTACACCTGTCAGAAGAAATAGCTACTGCTTCAAAAATGCCAGTTTTTCCTGCATTAACAGTTTAGACAATAGCAACCACAGAGCTCCTCTTTCTTACACCTGCTAATGTCACACTGTGGGAACAGTTCCTTTTAGAAACACACATTCTTGTCTTGGCCCGTTCAGCTGGTTTTCTGCCATTGGCTACTTCAGAACTCGTCTAGCATTCCACAATTATGTTATTTTTGAAACTCATTTCCAGGAAGGACAATTGTAGATAAAGCATTCACGTGTTACTAATATAGAGGCTTAGTTCCACCATAGTTATCTGACTTCAGGATTATGTCACCATCTGTGCATCATCCATTCATCAGTGATTTAATCCCATTAACCCGACATCTCAAAACAGTTTTGAGATGTTCTTGCTATTGAACACCCGTGCATAAATGAGTACCATTAATACACACAAGACCCCCAATTTAATCCAAGTCATATAACTAAATCTAAGACAAGAGCATAATTTTTTAACCTTTTTGTTCTACTTGAAACAGCTGGGTTTTTGTTTAATACGGAAATCCAAATCATATTAAGTTACAGAACAATTCTAGGAATATAATGAAATTTCTTGACACCAGCCTACTGTGTGTTTGCACTGCAGACCGAGTATGTTGCATGTCGTGTCTTCCTTTTGCTTGGTTTCATGACCTACACGGTAACCCAGTACTAACACACTGCAATGTTCAACATACTCAATAAACTTTATGTTTCCATTACACGCACACACATCTTACGAAAAATTTGATCTGCAAGCAGGTGCGGTGAAATAAGAGAAGGCAAAATAGTGCAAGATGCAGAAGCCGTGACAGAATGAATGGTTGAGTGAGCTGGAGACAGTGAGGGAAGAACTGGTGGCATTTTAGTACAACCACTGTGACAGATCCTTAAATAAGCATTGTAGAATCATTCAAACTGGTATGTAAGTCACTAGAAAAATTCCCATCACCTTGACTGAGGGCTGGTTCAAGTATCAGGAAGTATTTGGGCTAGGAATGGAAAGTCGACGAACTTTAGCTTGACTCACTTCCAGATCAATGAATAAGCAGCAGCCGAGTCAAGACAACTGCCAGGACAGTCCTTGCTATCGCCATAACATGACACTTTTTCATATAACCCAGTGTTCATTGCCGTGATTTTAAGTCACGTTTTGCTCTCTAAGGTTAACAGGTTAACACCATCTAACATTTTTACGGCACAAAAACGTCACCACATTTTTCAGGCTAACAGGTAACATCAGCTAGCATCAAATGTCATGGCTTGCCCAGTTCTAGTAGAAAAACAAGTCAGCAGGAGAGAGGATAAAACAAACAGGCAAGTAGGTTACCATCACAGAGGCAGCTTAAATTGAACAAAGGTGTTTCTCATAAACTGTGATATCATGTCAAAACACAATAAAAAAATAATCAGGTAATAACCATATATTTAAAAGAAGGCCTGCTTATAATTTAGGGCAGAAACAATGGACTTAAAACACACACCACCTAGAACAATATGAAGTGTCAAATAGTAAATGACAGTTGCTGCTCTCTTCTCCCTAAAACAGCCAGTAGCTCACCGGGTTACAGCACTCACATGAGTCGCAGAAATAGACCTTAAGTCCCTGCTCCACCAAGCTATGAGTTACTCTTCTCTTCCAGAAAAAAAGCAGCAAGGCAGGATTTTTTGGCAGGATAAGGAACTATTCTCACATATAAGTCCCTGTCTCCCCACCCCATTACGTAGCTGCAGCTGTCAACAGCACAGACTCTAATAAAGCCTGAAAGGCAATCTAGGCTGTACTCATCAAGTTTGCAGGGGTCACCACATAACATGCATTTAATGTGCCTTTACAATGGGCTAAAACCCAAGAAGCTGGTTGATAAGGCTTTGCGGATTAATGGGTAAGAACATGTGATAACAAAACAATCTTTGCCGAGATTGCTGTAGGCTCACAAAACAACAAAGGGTTTTAGCACCATACTTAGTACCTTCTTCCAGCTCCCAGCCGTTTAAAGATTAAACTGGAAGGAATTAAGTTAGCAGAAAAGGATCAAGAAAATCAGAGTATGAATCCATAAACATTTCCAGAAATGGAGAGATATAAGTGATATACTTCTCAAAGATCTATATGGTTAACTAAAATGCAAAGACATCTCAAACAACAAAATAAAGAAGCATGATATCTTCTAGGTGGAACTCTAAGGAAACTACAAGAAAAGGCCACAACAAGGCAAAATGTACAGAAAGAGGACTAGAAACACTCTTCACCTATGTAACCCAACATAGGATTTTTCTTTTTTTTTCAACTGTGGGCAAAGTACAAACTAGAGAACAAGGTAAAAGAAACCACCTATACTAAAGGGAAAAACAACTTGCAATGACTTAGGAAACATCAATTTCAAAATTTAAAAAGGCCTTAAGACTAAAGGTAGCAATGTATCTAAAGTTAGAAAATTCTACCCAAATCTTCAGCACTTTTATATAAAGTTTTAGAGGGGGAAGAGAGAGACGCACACATCAAGAATGTTTTTTTCTTCTCAGTTCGATATCACTAGGTGGAACGGACTCAGAAACTGTACAGTTATACAGATGATTGGATCAAAGTTTGGGTTTCTTTGAAAGAGAAGTTTCCCTCGACCGCAACATTAACTGCCTCAGCCTAGAAGAGCATCAGTCACCAGGAGAGCCAGGCAGGTACCGGAAGGCACCAGTTTCCTGATCAGCTCTTCTCTCGCTCTGGATTAGGGAAGAGAAACGACATCCTCTCACGGGCAGATGCGCTGGAATAAGCACCACTGGCAGGACCAGCCCGGATGTGAAGCTTTTGGACAATCTCCAAGCTCTCAGTAACTGCCTGACTGGCAGAAAAAATTAACACGATCATGTGTCTGGCTTGAATCATTTCCTCTCCAGTTTGGTGGAATAATGTCACAGTTTCCCTCTAAGTAGAAGAAAATATTATGCCAACCAAGATATTTGCCAAGAGAAGCTGTTTACGCAAGGAAACGCCTCCCTGTGCAAATCTATTTTAACTTGGGCATTAGGACAGAGAGCATAGACAACGATTTCAAAATACCTTAAAGTGGATGGCAGAAAATTTCATGGTACCAACACTACTAAAAATTACGATGCAGAAAAATCTAAAAGCTCGTAATGTCTCAAGCTGCTCTAAGTAGGATTCATTAGCATTCAGCAGCTTTCAGATTTTTTACTTGTAGCATTCATTTTCATTACATCATGCTTCAAACAATGTAGAACTGTATGATAATTTAGGTTTACCGAGATAAAGATGTCTATATAAAGGCACCAGCTGAGTCTAGATAGATAAAACCAGAATTGCTGTCTGGCTGCCAGGTTTGGCACTCGGACTTACACAGTCACCTCTGAACAATTCAGAGCAGCAAACTCTCCAAAAGCATATTGCACCCTCCCAGCTTTCTAAAATCCAATGCCAGGCTAAAGAGGTGGTCTTTAGGACAGATTAATTTTAAATATACGAAAGTTTCATGATATCCATCTCCTGCCCAGAGGATAATCAATACGGTGAGCTGGAATACTAAAAAGAGGGGCACAAGAAGAGTTGACTATAGGAAATACCAAATACAAAAATACAGTCTTGATATACTCAGGCTTTAGGAGTTGCTTTAGTCTTATTTACAGTTTTATATAAAACTTTCTATTTCAACTTTTAAGTATTATCACAACTGAGCACTTAAACTGTCATGCAGGAGTAGAGTCTCCTTAGCATTTCAACAACACAAACTTTTAATATCAACACCTTCCAGAACTGAAGGAAAACCTACCCATCTCACAAGAAGTGTTTCCCAACAGAAAGGACTGTAAAAATGCAAACAACATGGATCAAGACAGCACTCTCAAACATACAGTTTAAGCCTCCTAGCAAATAGGAAACTCAAGGTAGAGGAAAGAATGAAAGAAAGAAAGGAAGAAAGAAAGAAAGAAAAGAAAAAAAAGATTGCCAGATTTATTTCTGGTCACTGCATTTAAACTAGCAAAATGTATTTGTCTGTACCAGTCCATGTCTGCTGAAAAAAAAAGCAGTCTTTCATGGAAGCGCAGCTTCACACGTTTACAGGCTGATTCACCAGAGGCTTCTGGACATGTTTCATTTCTTTATTCAAATAAGCCTCACGCCGTGGGAGTGTTACATGCAACACCCTTCCGTTTCACACACGCTTTTACTATTGGATTTTCTGTGCACTGTCTCTCATCTACATCGTACATAATGAAAACTTCGTTTTATTGACCTTGCGCCAGAGCCAGAGGTGGATTGTGCAGAAGTACCTGGCAGCTCTCACTGACTTTCAGTCACCTTTTTTCTTCAATTTCTTTGTTCCTCTATTTTTTATTAGATCTCTTATATGTCTTTTATTGACAGTTTCTTCCACAAGTGATGCTGTCATTCCTCTATACACACTCACACTCTTGCTTGCACTCTCAGTATACGTATAAGTACATGAGAGAGCACTGGCAACAGAAAGAGGAATATGCACAGCATGGGCTTATAGGCAACAGCTTCTCCAGAAAGCACATTTTAGCTACATCATCTTGAAAGCCTTTCTGTTGAGATAGCTATCGCCTCACGCTACAAAATGGAGAAAAGCTGCAAAGTCATCTTTGAAATTGTGCCAGCTGAGCCAACGCATGTCAAAAAGCAAGAGCTTTGCTTTTTTGCTTTTAGAAAGACAAAGAGCTCTATAGCATCTGTAGCACAGAGGCCAAAATAAGACATTGGGGAGCACGCGAATTAATTACAAATGCTTCCTTTTCACATCTATTTTCTTCCAGCACTAGCATGACCACTAATTTCCAGGTGCAATCAGTAGAGCGGGCCTGAGGTTCTAACCAGGCTCTACTTTCACCATACTCACACCCTTGTGCACCCCCCAGCACACAACCCTTTTCCCACTTTAGTCACCATTCTCCAAGTGCAAAGTTCCTTCTATTTTAACAAGCAGTTACACATTAAAGTGGTCGACAACTGGCTCTGTTGGAGTGTGTACTGGTGTTTTATATAAGAAGAGGTTTATTTCATTGAAAAACAAATGTTAAAATAAAATTTCAGTCTCCTTTATATAGGAAAAAAATTCCTAAGCCCAAGTGAAAAAGTGAATCCACTTTAAAAAGTCTTTAAACAAGGGCATCTTACAGTGCCAGGAGACTGCAGATTACCAGAGGTTTCTGCAACCCTAAACTTGGTGCCCATTTGAGATTCTGTTAAGTAAGCTAAATATATTATTTACAACAGAAAACAAGCAGGAGAAAGAAAAGCTTTTATAAATGCATAGTTCAAATGTAATCAATCTTTCAATAATCTAATATAATTGATGTACAAGTAACAAAATCACTCTGGAACTTCAATACAAGAGTAAGACATGTTGTTTTCTCTCAGTAGAAATTATTCTTCCCTTGTTATGTTCTTCAATGAACGAGAGAAGTATACTGAATAGTCATCTTTATTTTTCTGCTTTACATGTAAACACTTTCTTCTTTTGCAGAAGACACTCACATGTGAGGTAGACAGCGACATGCCAGTCTTTCAGAGTACCACTGATGATACTGTTAGTGACACTGAGTGAAAAAGCAAAATGCTACAATAAACTTGATTAAAAAAAAAAAAAAGAAAAGAAAAAAAGCAGGAGGAAGGAGGAAGAAAACAAAAGAATGAGCAACTGAAGAAGAGGGGACTGGAAAGCAATCAGATACGTACCTCCTAATGCAGAATAAGCAGAGACAGCCAGTCACAGAACAGAAAGGTGATAGGTCATAGGCCATAAGGAAAACAAGAAGGCACATTTAAACCACTCATTAAAAAATCATAGCCAAAACCAAACCAAGAGAAACTCACAAATAATATGGAAAAATAAAGACATACAAAAATAACTATTTGAAGAGAAATCCTTTTTTTTTGTACACAGAAAACTAGTTGAAATATCACACAGTTTTCTGAAATGACCTTATGGAGACTTAGTTGTTATTTATCAGTCACAGCATGTAAATACCATATGGCATTTCCTATTTGTCGCCGAGTTTTTATTTCTCATACATCAGAAATAAAACTCCGAAGTTTTAAACAAGATTGCTAATCTGGATACGTAAAATAAGAAGTAACAACCTTCAGATGTAAAGGAGTTACTTATTTTGGTTCATACATTTTTAAATACAAATTACAAAGTTAATCCTATTAGCTTCACAAGAAAGCAGATAGACAGGGAAGCAGCAAACATGCTAACAACGAACAAACATATAGCAGCAAAACTGCCCTTATAACTAACCTAATTTCAGCAGCCAACCTTCTCTATCTGGATTAAAAAATGTATGCGTTAGATCATTTCCATCATCCTCTGGAATTTTAAACGGCTCATTCTTAATACTTTCATATAAATTCTAGAAGAATAAAAAAAGAGGAAAAAGACCTCATTAATAAATGTCTAACAGAAAATGCAACCAGGACATCCTACGGCTTTCTCAGACTATTTGTATAAAAAGCATAGGAAATACAGTCCATAAAATTCTGGACCATCCCTTCTCAATCATTGTTTACTACTTCGATTAAGTTTGATTTTAAACTACTTCATCTACAAACAAGTGTCTCTTTTTTACACATTTTATAAGCACTCCTAGCAAAGACATTTTTTTCTTTAATTTCAGCATTCAGTATTCCAAAGGTTTCAGCTTCAGGTCTCATTTAGTACAAATTTTGCCAAATGAATCTGGGTTTTCAGAAAATGGTTTAGACCGTCACACTGTCTTAGAGAAATAAGTATTTTTAATCTCAAGGGACAAGAGGAAGCTCCACAAGACACACGGAAAGAAATGAGAGGCAATAACAAAACAATGATTTTTTCTGGCTTTCTCTGACTTATCCAGAAATACTACTTTTTTTCATACGAAGCCAATTCTACAAGAATTTTGCCATCAGCAAACTACTGAGAGATATACAGAGTGTCTTCTCTGGAATCTCCTCTCCTTAACAAAAGATTGACTATAGGGAGAACTAGCTTAAAGCAGCTGTGAATATCAGAAAATGCTCCTTTCAGCTACTCAAATGGTTATGCATGCTAGAAAATATTCTTCTTACTTTCCCTCGACAAATCTGCCTGACAACTGTTGCACACGCTTCTAAGTTTCCTATTAAAACCACAAAGCATTGCCTTGTCTTACCCAGTCTAACTTACCCGTAGCAATTCCTCTGGAAGGTCTCCACCTTCATTAATTCCACGATTCATAGAAATAAACCTCTCTACTGTTGGTTTATCTCTTACATTGTGGTTGTGCAGACTGGTATTTAACATAATGATTGCAAATGACAGCACATAGCATGTATCTGAAATAAGATTAGAAAAATTATTTATCTCTGTGTGTTGTGGCAGAAACCTATATAATGAATATATAATTCATCCTGACTGGTAAAGAAGAAGAAGCAGGTAGTCAAAAAATCCTTGAACACTATATATGAAAGCAAAGTCTCATCTTTCTTTAAACTGTTGAAGTAAGCCTAAGAAGAAAAAAATATGTAACAATTCAAATTAAAAGCCAGTATGAGAAAAACAGTACTAGAGAATCCAAAAATGTTTTTAAACTCTCTGAAATCATTGCTATCACCCTAAATTAACATTTCACTTGAAACACTGAAGCGTTCTTGGGCAAAAAGTTCTCTGCACACAGATTTTGCCTAGATCATATTGGTAGATCCTAGAATAGACTTGGTCAATCAGACTGATACTCAAATTACTTCCAAAGCTTTCTCCAAAGAGAAAGAACAGTCTCTTCAAAATACTATTTGAACTGCATTTAAACGGACTGAAAATGACATTGACTCAATTTCTTGGCATACACAAGGTGGCTAGTACCACTGAATAATATCAAAAGATGACAAAGGAGATCTTACCATGCCTCTTGACATGGTTATGATTATAGTAAATTCTCCCAGAATTCAAGTACAAGATCCTGTATAAGAAAAAGCAGGATGGAAACCTCTCTGCTACATAGACCAAAAATCTGTTTGCATCTTCAGCACTTTGTTTTCAATAAGTATTTTCCTCTCTAGCTGCTGCAGACATTAACCTTTTCCTAGCCTATTTGTTCCTCAAACTAAGTGATCAACAGCAAGCTATGTGTATCTACAACTAAACAGACCAACAGTGCCAGAATACCAGGGCATTCTGTGCAGTATGACAAAGTTTTGTTAGCTGTTATGACTTGAGTAATTCTAAACCAAGTAATTCAACGGAAAACTGAGGTGCATTTCTAACTGAGATAAATTATTGCTGAACAGACTGCTAAAGAGAAAGGATACAGTCCTCATAACAAAAATGGATGACCATAGCCACGTATAGGTAGACTTGATACAGAGATAATCAGGTGTAAAGTCCTTATAACTGACAGATGAGACTACCCAATCTATTGGTCTCTTCTGCCTTTAAGCCCCTGAGACTCTCACTTTTCCAATTCCCAGCCAATGGTGACATTTCTGAAGTGTGTTTTATACTTTAATTGGCTTAGATCTATATTAATGCTGAAGTTTCATAAATGGAAATGCATTCTGACCATAAGCTTGCACCTCCTGGAAACAAAGTGTAGGATTAGACAGTTGCATTTTCTCAGTTCTCAGAAATTTCTCATTTCACATATTATTTTATCCTGAACTTCCAAACTGGCCATCATCTCTGTATGCATCAGATGTAGAAGAACATATATGATCTACAATATATATATACATACACACACACACTTACGAACTCCTATTGTTTCCTGTGACTAACCTGTAGACTGGAAGACTCCTGGGTTACAAAGGCAATAGCGTGAAGCAAAAGCTTCCATCATACGATCAATTTTTTGAGCCTCTCCTGGGAGTCTGAAGCTCCACAGAAACTGCCTACAGAAGGGAAGAATAGTTGTTAGACTCATTCCAATATTTATATACTAAGCATATATTACTAATAATCAGAATTAAAAAAAAAAAAAAAAAAAAAAATCAGCGACGTCTATATAAAATGTCCTAGAAATATGTTCTCAATCTCTCAACACACAAGTCAGGAGCTATTGTAAAGCAACATGCACAGATGGCTAGCCCAGTAATTCAGCCAGCAACACTGCATGCTATCAGGCAAGATAATATGTCAGTTCATATTCTGAGACTCTCTCTTTTTCCCAGACTAGTAAACAATTTTCTGTATGCATCCCATTTTTGCCATGAGAATGCTATGGGGAAACAATCAGTTCAATCCTCCCTGGGTTTCCTGGCTACAAAAAGCAATAAACACTCAGCTAGACTTTACTTACAATGTAAAAAGACACATTACATAAAATATTTCTGGTAGGGGAGAGAAGCAAGGAATAAAAAAACCACTTAACATCTTTACTTGAACTCCTCAAACATTTAAAAATAGTAATAACAACAAGAGAAACCCCAGTGCTTAGAGGGGTGCTGCCTGTCTAGTGTAAGTTCACCCTACAAGAATCAGACCCAGATCTTAAAAATAAAGACTCATGATATCACCTCAGTAATTTTGTAATATATGCAGGAGATCTGTGCTCCTGTTTAGCAGCAAGAACTGAAATAGAGTTTTTACATTCATAACTTACTATTTCTACATATAGGTACACTGGAATGCATACAGGACAGAAGTCTTGACAAATTTACTTTTGGCACACTGTGGCGCTAAAAAACTCCAATGAATTTAATCACTTATTCTTTTCTTTCTTAGCAAAATAATTATCTAAATTAAAACAGGATCTAAACCAGCAAAGTTACATGCTCTGCCATGCAAAACAAGTTCTCGATATTCCCTGTATGCCAGGTGCGAATATAGTAACCATTTATTCCTGTCTTCATCAGTTTTCATTTTAGGACATTATATTAAAGTGTCACAGGCCATCTGTAGTTTGTCAGCTCTATATACTGTCTTCTACTCACCTCATGCAAGGTTCCAACCCAGATCACGAATTTTGTAAGCTACCAAAATACAAACATTTAATAGTAGCAGCTGCTAAAGAAGAATAAAGTCAAACCTAACATTAAATTGAGTAAAAGAGACAGGAATATGAAGCCTCCCAGACAAGCTTCAGCAGCCAGAGAAAAGGCTTCCTTAGCTCAAGCCTCAGGCAGCTCAAGTTATCATCACCACATCACTCAACCATAGCAAAGCAGTTCTGACTCCACATCACAAGGCACTGCACCAGAGACAAAGATCACACGGACATTTCAATCTATCTGGTGTCAGGAGGGAGTCACTTGTGGCAATGAAACTGGCAGAACTGTCTAAATCAACTTAATTCACTAGATCTATTACGGATTTCCACCAAGAAGAGAAGGCACTTCACAAGGTCACTGTATGCTGGCATCCCAGAGAAATCAAGTAAACTGTTCACTCAGCAAGGAAAAAAAGTATACTAAGATATTACACTTTCTTTCACAAGACAAGTGGGAAACTCTGAGGAAAGTAGAAGGAAATTACTTGATTCAAAGTTTACCTCTGCAATTGAACATAATCACTGATTGTGGTCAGCGGGATTCCCTCCCTCCCTGCCCAGAGGAACAAGTTGAGGTGGAAGGAAAGGAGAAAGAAGATGGCAGCAAAGAAAATTACTTATTTGCTTGGGTTAGGGGCTTGTTTGGTTTTTACCTATCTCTGTGCTAATATACAAAACAGATCTTCAATTGTCCACATACGGCAGGCACACCAAAGAGTTACAGCTATGTTTTAGTTGTTTGCATTTGTCTGAAATAATTAAAAGTTTTCACCTTCAAAGGCAGCACACACACAAGCAATTGGAAGGGTTAAAACAGAGCTGTCTCTGCTAACTTGCACAGTAATGCATATAATCATGCTGAGCTGTAGATCAGCTTTCTGATGAATAAATCAACACAGTGACTTATATGAACGTGCAATTTGATAAAAGAAGGTCAGGTCAAAAAAAAAAATTTACTCACCTTAAGGCTTGTACAAGATTGAGATCAGCGAACTCATGGAGTTCAACAAAAGCCTGAAGAACTTTAATATTAAATTCATCTCTATGAAAGACAAAAATGCAAATAGACAATTACAATTCTGAACTTTAAAGTTAGTTAGAACTTGTTAGTTCTCTCTATCTCTATGATCATACTGATCAAATCAAGTCATCAGAAATAGTTTACACATTTATTTGATACTTAACACTAGTATTTTGTCCATGTTTACTGGCATTAAAAAGGTAGGTTAGCAAGAGCCAGTACACTTGAACTGATTTTACCACTGCTTATTTAAATGACCCGAAAATGGCCTGGCCTTCTTTGCTTCACATTTATTATTACTGCACCTGCCTTGATACGGGATGATACCTGATAAATTTATCCAGTAAAAAGTCTTTTGCAGAAATTGTATCATGAACTCTTAAAACAATGGTTAATGTAGGATTAATTTCTTTAGCCATACAACACAGGAAAAACAAACTATCCCATTTTTTCCTCTAATAACTGAAAATATTAAAGCAGTATATTAATTTATGTACAAAGATGAGGAACAGAAATGCTTCAACTGATTGTACCTAAGAAAAAGAACAGCTTTTTAAAAGAGCTACTTAGTACGTAGTTTATTCTTACTGTATTCTCAAAAATCATTACAATGGAAGTTTAGTAAAACCAGAATAGGTTTTGAATGGGCTTCCTCTCACCTATCTTTTATATTGTTATGTAAACCATGAGCCAAATTATGCTTTGTTTGATACAAAGGTGTTTAAATGCAAAAATAACATTTAAACATTAACACATACAAAATTATTTGGATGCAGACAGAATTTAGTCTACACCATCACTTAGTTCGTATGCCAGAAGCGTGAAGGTTTACAATTCTCAGGGTGTGCTTTAAATACATCACCAAGACAGAATGTTGCATATCAGCCTCCACCCGAAAATAGAAAGGTGTGCGCCCACCAAGAATTATCTGTTGCATTACTGACTAACTGCATAGTCAGACTAACCTGTAACGCTCATGAGTAAATACCTTAAAACGAATTATTCATTCATTAGGATGTCCCCATATTGTTTACAGAAAAACACATTAGCTCTGTCAAGCAAAACGAAGCAATTCTTATGAAATTTAGTAACATACAATTCAACTGCGTGACTACTTTTCAGTGCAGTGAACTAAAGTGGCGTAACAGTAATAAAAGAGAGCACTCTAATAGAGGTACTTTGTTACTCTAAGCCAAATTCTGATTTTGTTTATATGTACATAAAGCTGCAGTCATTCAGAACAAACATTAGGCTTATGCTCTAACTTTTGCACTTCTAGGTTTTAATGTAGACTGGATTAATAGTGATACTTGTGTTGGGTACAGCTCCAAAGACACAAGCCAAATATCATGAAAGGTCTAGGAAGCCACTTAAAAAAATAAGTGAAGACTTACCCATATATAAAGAAATCTTAAATCTTTTACAGGATGTAATTCATCCCTTATTTATTGTACATTTTTAGGTATTATCTCGTTCCATTTTACCATTCACTTTTTTCAGTTTGCTGAGTGCTGTTAACACTATAAAAGTCAATAATTTAAAATATATCTCTCTATGGCAGAATGTTATACAGTTACTTCATTCTGTTGACTATCCTGGTCTCGTCTGCAGCTAAAATGCAGAAGTAATTAATGATGGGCCCCCAAGAGGGAGTGGCAAAGTAAAAAAGAACGTCCTCAGATTCCAAATGCCTTGATAAAAGATACTACATAACTCAATAAAAACTCATCTATAATATGCACTGCCATCTGCATAGCACAAATCACTTAATAGCCTGTTTCTAAGGTAGTTACAAAAGCAAAACTAGCAGCTTAAGATCACCTCAACTGTCACATTTTATTTTATCCCACGGTATTTATTTTACCCCAGGACCTAAAGGCCCGATACACTGTTTTTGGAGGAACATGAATAAAAATTGTTAGGATTCTAGGAAATTAACGTTGCAGTTCAAAGGTGTATGATGAACCAATTCCCCATTCCAGACCTGACTACCTTGAAATTTGCATACACATTCCTGAAAATCAGATTGTCATCTCTTCACCTCCACTCCCCCTTACTAATTAATATAAGTGAAGAAAAAAAACAGACAGAAATACCATGTGCTTTCCCATTACCATATTAATATTACACCCTTCACAGAAATGAAGAAACATGCAAAAACCTATTAAAGTAGACTGACTGGATACACTGAATAAAAGCTCCTTTTAAAGCAAAAAATAATTTCAAATTTCTTTTTGACTTCAACTGCTTCTTAAAATTGATAGGTTGCTTCTGCCTTGTCACAAAATAGAAGCAGTATGTTAATTTTTTTCATTTCTCCTAAGATTTTATTATCCAGTTATACAAAATTTCCTGATCAAATTTGCTATTCAGTACAACCATTACATTTGTCTGTATTTATGTCCTGAAAAATTCAGAAGATATAATTGAATTGCATATTTATCTGTATACATACTCAATATTAAGAAAGGTTGCCCTGTATTTTCAAATTAGACCACAGTGCTGCCCAGCAGCATCCCTGCCAGGGATGCAAAAGAACGAGCAATCAATTTTTTAATGTTAAATGTGAACCCATAAATAGTCACACAAATATTATTGATGACTCCAGTGGGCCTGGACATATTGGTAAGACCTTTCTGCATGAGGAAAGGGGTTCTGGGAATAGGGCTAGAAAAACAGGAAGTATTTCTGAAGACAATACCAAGGCAGAATGCAGCTCTCAAAAACGAACACAGACTGTTTTATACAAGCTTTGTTACAGTTTTGCAATTATGGACATCAACATATAAGTGATTTTATAATACTGATTGCCCAAATATTCAAGAGAAACAACATAATGCTGTTGTATAAAAATTGTTGAAATGTCTACACAGAAACTTCACAGTGGAGATCTATTTTCAAAATATACATATTACAGTAAAAACTTTCATTAAACCTATTCAAGTCAGGAGGAAATTGCTGAGCACAACTAAGCCGCTGATGCTGTAAACAGATTACGGGTGCCTCAAAAGGGATCTGCCAGAACGTATCACTACAGCAGTATATCCTAAATGAGTCAACTTTTAAACCTCCATAACTGGCATCTGAACCGGAACATGTGCAAGCACGTAGATACACGTACTCCAACCCACTCTTCACTTCCGTCTCTTTCTGCTGCCTTTTTTGAAATCAATTCCTGGGTTGCACAGCAATGAAATTAATTTGCATTTTGATTGTGTTTTGCAATAGTATGCATAAATATGCATGTTTATTGTACTATGATTGATAAAGATACGGTGCGGCTGCCCTTTGAGACGCCTTCTTACTAATGGGAAGTCTGTGTGCAGGGAAGAAGACAACACTAAAACCTGCTTATAACTACTGTCCCAGGAACTACCCATTCTAGTAAGTAATTTCTTTACTATCTAACTATTAGCGATTGTAAATCACTCCTTGCCTGGGCACAGTATCTAGAGTTACCGGAACTGTTGCAATGCAACTCTCAGCCATTCCAAAAGCTCGTGGTATTAAATTCCGCACTATAGCCAAATTTAAGGGTATTTTCTCAAAACAGTAAGTTACAATAAATTAAATATTATTCCACAATGTACCCATTTAAAAAGAACAACAACCTAACAGAAAAAAACCTATCACAATACTGTAAATAGTTTTACTTCCCACTGTAGCTTTTATAGATCTCAAAGTAGTAGAGTAGCACTCTCACGCAGCCTGGGAAGGGGAAGGTAACTACCAAAACCATTAAGTATGCTTTGTGAACTCAAGAACAAAGTTTCAATATTTTTATTTTACCTTTCACCGAGGTAATCTCCAATTACGGTTTTATTTAATCCTTCTCCTTTATAAAGGAACTGTGCAATGTCTTCTGCAGTGTTCTGCAGGAGGTCATTTTCTATCAGAAACTGTATTCCCTAGGAAGAGCAATTCCAGAGGAAAAGGAATGTTACGTTTTCTTCCACAAGCATTTATGTAAATATTGCTTATAACAGTTGGTATTGATATACTGACACAGACATATACATAGTATATTAAGAATTACATTAGCCTACAGATTTTTTTTTTTTTTAATGAAATGGTAAACAAATGTTTTTCAGTTAGATAAGCAATATTTAGTACCGGTTTAAAGATGAAAATGAGAACACATTTTTAAGGCTAGAAGTACTAGGTGGCAGTTTGAATCTCTCAACAATAGAAATATCAAATATTAATTGAACAATGATTCCATGTTGGTCTTTGGAGTTAATGTGCAAGTTGGCCTGTTCATAATATTGCATAAATGTCTGCAGAGACATAATCTGTAAAATCATATAATGAAGAGGTACGTAGGAATAACTTAATTACCACCATGACACAAAATAAAGCATCTGTTATGATCTACAAACTGCAACCCAATACATCAAGCCACTACTTGCAGTAGAAGTCACGGCTGAAGATACTGAAACTGGTTTAAAAGACTTTATGCTGACACTGGGATTATCAGTGACTTCTGGTTGTGCTGGAACTAAACTATTCACAAAGGACTTGAACTAGACTATTCACAAAGGACTGTTCGCGAACCAGTCAAGCTTCTACCACGGAGCTTCTATCAAAGCCAGGAGGAGAGTCTCACCCTGTCCCTCAGTGGGTACTTGGTCAAGCCCCTGGACTCCTATGCCTCCATAAATTACTGGCCCTATAACTGGCACACTCTAGGGATGCCCAGAGAACTTTCTGCAAAGCGGTAAAGAAAGGAGACTAAGAGTTATATAAAGATTACGTAAAGGATGGAAGGGATGTTATTCCAACACTCAGCAGGTCATGACAAGATAGCGCTCTTTTTTCCCCCCACCACATACCCCAACAAAGTTGATTTCATAAAACCGTTAACAGCATGCTAGTGAAAAGTAGGAATGGCAGCTCTAAGTAACCTTGATGTCTTGGATTCCAAATATGTACAGAAGAGCTTAATAAACTATTCCAAATCTTTTCTACTAGAATATTTCATAATTTCAGAAATATTAAAAGCTTTTCAATTTCTGCAAATGGAATATATTTCTTTTTTATTTCCTTACAACTGAGAAAACTTCCATTATTTTTTGATATAGCATAGGAAGCCCTGCAGTAGCATTCAAAAAAGTAATTATCCTTCTGCTTGGTTGATTCTGTTTTTTTATAATGAAATGATTACCTGCCTGACAAAAAAAAGTCTATTTTCTGACCTAATTTAACAAAGAAAATGAACTGTGATGTTATAAGGCTTGAAGCTTTTTAAAAAAAGTCTGGAATGCAATTCTCTCCAAACAATTTTATCAACATCTGAAAACTTTATTTCAATGACAGGCTGGTATTCTGACTCTGACAACTTAATATTTTGATAAGTCATTTCAGAACACAATGATTTCGTTGCAAAGACTGTATCTGTTTTATCTTGAAGCAGACACAGCTGAGCTTTCCTCAAAAATTATCCCTTCAAAGCTTATTTGATAACTATTTGCACAAAAAAGTCATTTGACTATGAAACATAATGTTTTTTCCCCATACCGAGTTATTCAAAAAGCTTTCTCAGCTCTGTCAACCAACAGAGAACCTTCTTTCTAACAAACATCAGAAATAGCAGTTGCAGATTCCCTTCTTCAACACCTGGACCATATTATTCACGCTTAGTGTTAACAGACTGACCAGAATAGTTTTTAAAAAGTTGTACAAGTTACTGAAAAAGATAATGGACATGACTAGAAGCATGGAAAACAAATTTCTGTGCACAGAAGCAGATACTTTAACATACTACAAAAATGAATTTAATTTTCCTTTTTCTGTATTTTTTTCCTGTTTTTTTTTTTTGTTCTTAAGATGTTAAAGAACCAGAAGTCAAATAGACAGGAAAAGGAATTTGTCTGGGACAACAACTCCAGCATCTGGAATAAATGGTAAAATAGGTCAGCCAAATCCCCATCAACTCCTACGCTATCTTTTGTCTTGATGCAAATTTTCCTTCTGTAGACTGATAGGAGACAGCTGTACCAGTTTGACCTCCACACACAAAATTCATGGCTACAGAAATAGTCAATATTCACTACAAATACTGCATAGATTTTTTTTGTCAGTGCAATGAAATCTGCTTTGAATTTCATAGCTTTTACAATAACTTAATTACAAATTTTGCAGTTATTTAAACCCTGCCTTTGCCATAAAGAATTCATTTTCTGAGCCCAGCACAGGCAGTACCGACTTCCAGTGCTGCGAATTTCAAGCACAGCTTTATGTCCTCTGCACAGGGATTCTTGAAGTGTTTTACAAACTTTACCATTATAGCCCTTCCCACACTAGCTAACCAAATCCAAACAGCAAGGGACGTGATATTATGTCAGGAAACTGCGTTAAAAACAGCTATTTTGAATGAGGATTTTCTGGCTGGGGGCAGGGCGAATTGCTCTACGTATAGGTTACACACCAGAAAATGTAAAGGTCTTCAAAGAAAAATGGTAAAAGAAAATTACCTCACTGTGTCCCTGCTAATATGAAAACATTAGAACTCTGTTGTTTGGTTTTAAAGAAGAAAACTTGGGGGATTCAACGCATGTATTATTACCCCAGTTCTTTCACATTCCTAACTCTGGAGACCATCTTCCCTCCCATTTACGAATGAAAAACATCCTTTTCGCAATGACTCCGAGTTAATTCTCTCAACATTAGAAGGACATATATTTTAGCTGCCTGTAATTTAAAGTAGCAGCTGCAAACAACAAGATGATCTAGTTTTAAAGCAGCCAGCTACTGCAGGCCACCACTGATTCATAGACATTATTAAGAAATTACTATTGTAAGTCTGTTTACCACATTTAAATTATGTTGCAGTAGCAATGCGACCACAGCATCTATTTATAGAAATAATTTCACCCAACAAGAACAGTAACAAAAAATAGTTAACATTGGAATGAAAGCATCTGACATCATCCTGTGACTTTGCCACAAACTTCTAGGATGTGAAAGAGCTGGAGGACAAGAGCAAACTATCAGGATATTTGGGGGTATTCTGCCCTTAACAGAACTGAAGTTAGACAGTCACCAAAATGGAAAATAAAAGACATGGTCAGCAGCTTAAAAATGGTTCTATATCTCAAAGTACTTGAGTGTTTCTGGTAAACTGAAAACAGCCTGAAGAATAGCAGCCATCGCTGTACTTGGAACATTACAGAAAAGCCACCAAAATGTAACTGAATTCAATACAGCTGGAAAGAAAACATGTCAAGGACTAACACAGCAAAACAATGCTAAATAATTTCCAAAAAGACCTTAAAGAAGACTCATCACAAATTCAAAATGGAATCTCAATTACAAACAACAGAAGGCAGTAAAACAAAGCAAGGAAGACGTAAAATGAAAAGTAAAGGCTAAAGGTCAAATATGTCAATGCAGCTCTTTTAAATATATCAGGGGAGGTCTGGAAGAGCATGCGCAGGTCGCTGAATTTTCCAGAAAATTAACAATTATTTAAGAAAAGTAGAGGCACTGCAGAGAAATGAACTACTTTACTTCTTGGCTAAATGCACAATAGACTTCTTGAAATTGGTAACCAAGTTTCTACCTGCAGGTGTTTGTACAAGTCATATAGGTACACATATATATGTACATACGTATACAAACATACCAATATTCATAAATGCCTTTTTCACAAACAGAATTTAGATATGCAAATATAAAAGTCTATATGACAACAAATTAAAAAAATGTTAAAGGTGTTTTGGAAGAAGCAAAAATAGTATAAATAGCATAATTATATAAATAGCATAAATATATAATAGCATAAAAAAAAAGTATGGCCTCACTAACAACCAAACATCAAAATATTTTTAGAATTCTATTTGACATATCAACATAGAACATCTCTATCAGGTACAAATAATCTTTCTGCAAGCCAGCTCAATCAATACCTGACATATTTGATTGTTGATAAATAACCTCCATTATCAAAAATGGTTTGCTTAAGTGAAAAAACCACACATAACTGACAAATGGCTAGATGACTGCTTCTAATTTAACCCTCTGCTCAGTGTGTTACAGGATATACAAATAAGGCCTGTGAACTTACGTTATCAGAAATGTTTTCTTACGAAAACATGACTGTATTTGTCATAAATCATATTACAAGCAGGAACTTGATTCCTGACACATGGAAAAAAAAAATTCTCTACCTTCTTGGGGTCCATGTTGAATTTCTTCCTTCCCATGGCTATTTGCTTATTTCTTTGTGTAGTTTTGCTATACATGGAAAAAAAGAAGAAACAACAAGCAGTTATCAAAACAACAACTTCTGGACAGGCTTCGTTTAATTTGTTTTTTGGCTACTTTGTATTTTCTATTACAAAAACAAGACATTCACTTTTTATAAGGGGGCAAATTATGTTGCTATTTTCAATTCTTTCAAGTGATTGCAGCTTCAGAGAACTATGTAATTATCAATTGGATAGTCTAAAATACACATTCTACCCAACATATTCTCTATCCAAACGAATGACACACCTGAACAGGATAAGGTCAGGCTTTGAAGATTTTATAACAGACTGAATAAAGGCGACCCAGTGTTTGTTTAGCATGATAAAGCTTTTTTTTTTTTGCTATTCCTGGAAGGTCTGTTCCAAGGTCTTACTGAATCATGTCCATACATTAGCATTACTTACCTTTCTTCCACACTAGTCAGATTATCAATTTCTGTCATAACCTCAGCAATTTCAAATTTTAATCTCTGCCAAAAGAAGGAAGGACAATATGTTAACCTACATTAAAACACTTTCTGAAATAATCTATCATATATTAATATGATCAATTAGGTTTTATTTTCTAATATTTGCTAGTCACCTGAAGAAAAGTGAAGAATATTATGGCTTCCTTAGATTTTTAGCTTAAAGATTTTACCACAACTGAATGTCTGTTAAACACATGGATCTGAACTCCCACTGTGTGCTCGTGTCAGAGCATCAAGACCAAGTTGCCATTACCAACTTCAGTGTAAGATTTACCCAGACCTCTCACTCACTCCTATCCTGTACGCAAATCTGCAGTTTAATGAGTTCTTGATTATGCAAATTAAATGTGTACATATGCACATATTGCATTACATAAATACAGAAGTTAGCATTTTTAAAAGCACACAAATGACGCATAAATCCTATTCATTATTAGTAAGATTTAGCTTAAGCCATTTATATACTTTGAAAAACATTACCTGGAATTCATACCTAGGTATGCAGTTAACTTAATCTACTGAAGCAGTCTTCTAAGGATCTTTACAGATAAATTAATTACCTCAATATCATCAATCAGTTCTTTTTTCCTGCGACGAATATTTAAAAGCTCTTCTCTTTCTTCCATGGAGAGGTCATCAGGTACTGGAATAGACCAAAATGTACAGTTTTTTAGCATTTGCAAACATATCTCATCGCAGAAAACTGAATAAACCTGATTAAGAAAAGTAAGTTTACATGAAACATCAGGGCATTCTTTTTTTTAGCTGGGATCACTTTCAGAGGAAAAAAAACAAACCCCAGACCTAATTTATTGGAATTCTACTTTATAAAATCGTAAGCAAGGTAATCGAATGAATGACTATGGACAGAAACTATCTTTCAGAAGAAAGCTAGACAATCAAAGGGAACTTGTTATCATATAATATGTGGTCAGATTTGGCTCTATAGCTTAATTGCCAATAGTCTGATATAATTCCAATTATTTCAGTAACAGACCAAAATTCTTCATGTAAATGAATTCAAAAGACATTACTATCTTTCAGGCAAAAAAGCCAAAGAAAAAGCCAAAGCTATATACAACTCATTACCAAGATGTGTATCCTGGTGCTGATTTCAGACAACATGAGAATTTTAGCAGTACCCCTTCACCTAGTTGCTTTGTAGAGCAGAGATGCAGGTAAATACAATACTACTAACATCCTTAACAGCAAATACTTTCCATCAGTAGGATATACAACAAATACACAGTCAGAATTAGTTCTTTAACACAGCGTATCACAAACTTATGTTTTTGTATAACATCATTTAAGGGAGTCTGAAGTATTTAAGTCAATTTTAAGTCTCTCCTTGGCTATGCTAAAACAGATATGTTACCCTGTTGATAAAAATTACTTGCTACTGAAGATGCAAACACGTTTCAGTACACAGCTATGGCTGTCACTCACTCTAGCAGCAGCCCCTTACCCTGTAGTCTCTGCCTGACAACCAGGAAACGTGAAAAGTTATTCATACAAAACCTCTGCTTTTCTTGAGCAATTAGATTTTCCCTAGCAAGAAACTTATTTGGACAGAGATTATTCTCACTCATTTGTATGGCACTAGACATCAACCACAAATATCCACCTCCTTTGCAATGATCCTATAATAACAGTTTTAATGCTACCTACTTTCTTGGAAATAGCTCCTTAATTATAGAACAGCTTTTCCTTCTAGCTCAGTAAAATAGAACAACAAAAATAATTATTAAGATATTTAAATGGTTCTCTCCCAACAGCAATACACAGCAAATGTAGCCATTTGGGATGGCCAAAGCTGTTTCTTTATGTCATATACACGTGTAACAGATGGTAGCAATAGGATCACAAGCAAAGTTTCACTTGACAGGAGATTTTTAAAGACACATTTGAAACACAGCCTCTGTTCAAATCTAATAATGAAATATAGTGATTATTTTCAACATCCAGTAGTTAAGCTCCTTTCTTTTTAGGATTCGAATCATAACATAAAATCCAAACGGCAACAGACCTTGTTAAACATGAATTATGGCAAATGATCTCATTTAACTACTCCAGACACAAACATGATTAAATTACTTCCAGCTTAGGAAATGACAGTCTTCTGTTGAACGAATACCAGACTTCAATATGTTTACCTGCTTTTTCCCTTCATCTTATCAGAAACCCACCCACTCCTAAAAATGCCTTGCATGCAAATACCGATAAGATTCTTTTCACATCAAACCTTAGATACATCTGCCTACATCACATCTTTGTCTCACATGTATACTCTAAGATCTTAAACCATCAAAACTCAAGAGATTTTATGACTATACGAACACTATGTATATCACATACCACAAATATTCCAATTAGTTAACTGAAGACTGACAACAAAAAAAAAAGAAGACTGTTACCCAATGTTGATTATTAAAAAGGCAAACGGTGTATAATCAATCACTCCCTTAGCTAGGAAGTATGCTCAAGTATCCTTAAAGCATTTTTGTAGTATTACATCAGTAGATGAAATTAGATTAAAATTTTGCAATACCAGTATTTGCAAGAGTTCTTCATTTTTTAACTTTTTGCCACAGCAGATGTTTTGGTAACTCTCACCTTCGTTGGCAAATGGAAATACTAATCAGAACCCAAACAGAAAATAATCTTTAAGCATTAAATATTTAGAATTCATAGATGGTGCTTGATTTTTCTTCAAGCTGAGTTACAAAATCTCTGGATTAGCTGCTATCACAAACTCTTCCCAAAGCAGAACGTCAGTGAGTGGTACCGCAGTTTCTTCTCCCTTGCATTACCGCACAGTGAAAGCTCCTTGGGACAGGTTTGGAATACTTAGAACAAGTGAAATTGCTATTTGGAATCAACACGAATTGTGACAGTTTTCTATGCTCAAGCAACCCACCAAAGAAAAGAAATCACACACCTCAATCTTATTCCTACAGCACCCGAAGACTGACTGCTGTGTTTTTTCCTTTCCTCTGATCACAGCTGCAGCAGAGACACAATGCTCGCAGTATAATTAATGATGCTGTTAGACAAAAAGGAAACAAACTAAATGGAGTCAGACTGCCTTTTGCATTAGGAAATAACATCAAGTATCTATCTGCCAGATGCAAGACAAGAAAAGTCTGCTGGAAAAGAAGATTCTGCACTTGGAGAGCACTTAGAAGACAGCACTTAGAGAAAACTGCACGTTAATGCAACATCTTTAAATAATGGTACTAATATCAGAGCCAAAAGATTCCGGTATCTTTTGATAAGAATAAAAGAACCAGGATACAACTGAGCAGGGGCTACAGTAGCGCTCAAAACTATTGGTATAGTCAATATTTTACTTCCGCTCACACTACCAGCACAGAGAAGGGATGATTGACTTGTCAGGATGACTCCTAAGTGCACTGTCCTACCATCACCATAAATTGGCACGTGTGCAAGATATTGAAGATGTTTGCCTTATTCTCATCCTTCTATTGGTTGTATATCATCACTGCCTCCCTTCTCCAGTGCTGCTATTCATGCTGATGAGAAGACTTATCAATGGGAAAAGGAACTCAACAAAAAAAAGGTTCTTAAGAGACAATATGTGGCATTACAGCCTGCAGCTTCAGAGGCTGAAGGTGTCTGCTCCAGGAGGCTACGTGACTTTATGTCTATTGTCCCTGTTGTTTCAATTCTCTGTTTTAAACGAAAATTTAACAATATTTCTGTATTTCAATGAAGGCTTTTGAAATATTAACATTACAGGATGCGCCTACCCTACCTGAAAGGAAAGAAAGAGTGGAAGATATTCAACTGCAGCTAAAAACAAACAAACAAACAAACCACTAACACAGAAGGGCACTCACCATTAGTTAAACCTTTTCCTTACGAGTAAGGAAAAGGATCTACTCTGCATTTTTCATGTCAATTATTCTTTGCTTTTCATTGATCCCTAATGATGCAAAAACACGTAAAAAACATTAAAAACCCTACATCCTACTTCTAAATAGATAAAATGTTTCCTCAGTGATAGACTCAAATGGCAATCAGTCCTCCTAACTTGAGCGTGAGGGGCCTTACACAACCTGCAATGCAGGGACCACAGTGAGAGTCTGAAAATAATTTTCTTTGGAAAGCAAACCTGTAGAGCTGTGGTGCCCACGTGTTCTTAGAAAATGGAATAAGCACTTTGAATATTTCCAGTTTGAAAAGAAAAATATTCATTTTATTTATGAAAAAAATTTGAAAACCACAGTTGAGATATTTGGTGTCAAGGCTGATGTTAGACTCACGGCAAGCAAACAGGAGATCAAAAATGGCTGACAAATAACAACAGTGCATTAAAACATCTTTACAGTCCTAAGCAAATATTGCATATACACAACAAGTGATGATCTGCCCTGGCAAGGCCCCTTCCATAAGCCACTTTTTTTACTTCAGCAGCTAGAACACTTCTGTTTTTTCTAACCTTGTATCCACATAATCCTCCACACAGAAGAGCTCACAGAGCGCATATTACGTAGCTGTTCTGTAAGACAAATTTTCTAGCTGTCCTCTCTGAGTCATTTCCAAGTTTTTTGTCTTTCACCAATCTAAACACAAAGTAGACAGGATGGGAGGAGTTAGCATGAACATTTAAATACTAAAAAAGAACAAAAGGATTTCAATATAGTGAACAAACTGCAGCTGCAGCATGCTTTCATGCTATCTTCTAATCTTTAAATAAAGACAATGTTCTAATGTAAGTCGTTTGTGTGAAAACCTTTTAGCTTACTGGGATAGCACTTCCTTTTTCTAAAACTTCAGAGTTTCAGCTACTACTAAATAGAAAGTCAATAAATATACCTCCTGCTATTTTATTTAAGAGGAACAAAGTTGTTGCAAGTACAAATTACATTCTTGGCCAAGTAGTAAGACACAAAAACACACCACCATATATGTTGCTACTACTACTATTCCTACTACCAACAGAAAAAAAAAGAAAAAAAAAATATTTAATATATTCCAACTTGACCTACCTCTGTTCAATTACTGTAACTGATTTAAATGTACTTAAATGAATTTCCTGTAAACAAACACTTATGGGAATACACACTTTTAATACAGGTTTGCTTACTCTAAATGTGTTAAGAAAAAAAAAAAAAAACAAAACCAAAAACCAAACCGTAGCTTGCCACAGAAATCAGTGTATTGTCCTGCCGTTGTGATGTCACTTTGTTAAATAATTTTCCACTACTAACAACCCAAGTACACAATCCGAACAAGAGCACTAGCCCGGAACTCTGACATTTATGAAGACATAAGAAGCATTTTTGAGCAAGCAGGCACCAAAAAAAGAAAAGTCTTTTCCAGACTGAGGAAGAACTGCAACAGATCAACTTGCAAAGAAAGTCCCACAGGTTAGTGAAAATCAGGAGCAAATCCCACAACAGGAGACAGAAATCTAGTACTTTCCAAGTCCATACCCCTGATACGTTCAACTTTTTCAGTAGCAGAAATAAAATCCTTTCCTGCTCTTCAATGGTATTATGTGAACCTAAACTCCCGTGTTTAATTTTTCTTTACTTACTAGCCTTTCAATCAGCAGTCACCAGCCAAGGTGTAAAGCAATCTTACTCCACCACTTCAATTGACTTCAGAGTTCGGTCTCTCAAGAAGACACAGTAAAATAATCCACAGCCAGCAGAAAGCAAACATCTAACAATATCTAATGATAGATAAAACACTAATTCTGTAACCCCACTTATGAAGCAACACAACTCCCTGACTCTCATTGCTCAACTAACTTTTTGGTTTCATAAAGATAAATATTTTCCTTCTTCCGTGTCAGCCCCAAATTGGTGGTCTTAAGTATTTCCATTCCAAGCAAAGAACAACTAGATGGAATTTAATTTTGCTGCAATTGAAACATCTTGCAAGTGTAAAGATATTTACACAACACAAGGCTTAAAACTAAACAAACCTATCCTCGCCCATACACAGAATTGGCAGACATGTTTCTTCTGGCCTTTAAAATAATACACATTCATCTCTGAGAACAAATCTGATTGTCTCAGGACATATGCCTCAACGGATATTCTCAGGCTATTGTCTCTTCCTTTCCCCCTACACGCTCCCTTTTTTTAAACTTAATTATAGGAACATTTTCCAGCTTTCAGACAAGATGTATAAACAAAGCTGTGACCACTTGTGGCTATCAAAAATTCCATAGAGGTTTTTGTAGGAGGACATCCTCCTGAACAGATTTATTTCAAAGTGCAAAACCAAACTATATCTGCATTAAATTCAATCAGTGAAACTAGCTGGATTTGGTTGCTTCCTTCTTTTAACTACCTCACTGCATTAATCTTTGCTGCTTAGTGACTGCTGAACATGTTCTAGCATAGGAGCGATCACACTTCCATTAAGAGGGGAAATAATCCTGTACACAATATCCTTTCACATACAAAAAATTAGCAGTCGGTGGTATGAGGAATTTAGGACCGAGTCCATGGCTTGCAGAGTTATTTTGAGAGTTTTCAGTCACGAGGGACACTGTGGCCAGAAAGTGCATTACCCGCCAAACCCAGAAGAGAACCTCAAACTCACATCGATCGTTCTCATTGTTTAGCTGCTGGAAATCACACCATTACAAGATGTTCCTGAAAACATTTTTCACTCTGGGATAAGGAGATACTTTACAGGCAAGTTATACTCAAGATATTGTCCTTTTGGGCTTCTAACAATATGTGGGGGGAAAAAAGCCTAATAATATTAATCCTATTACCATACAAAAATGTTTTCAGGAATTTAGAGGAAACAGTTTCCCTCTGACATTACCCGCTAAATCTTTTAAGCTTTTTTTTGCTTTTTTTACTTCCACTGCAAGGTAGATTTAATTATACCAGTGATTCCCATTCATCGTATTTTTTTTTTAAAGAACAAACAAAAGCATAAAAAATTGGAAATACAAAATACATCTTTATTCTATACAGAAAAGAGACAACAGGGTAACTGCACTGACAAGTGTGAAATAATTTACTGTAAAAAACAAACAGTATTTATTATAATCCGTAAGAATTACTTCAAATAAGGCAAGACTATGTTTTTGTCCTGGTCAGAAATAGCCATATATAATTTAATTAGCATTAATATCCCTAGTCAAGCAGAAAGTAGGCAGTTCCAAAATTGTGCAAAATCAGAGTCCAGATAACACTGATTTGGGGGGGGAAGGCAGGAAATCCAATCCATGCATTTTACCTGCCTCCCAAAAAACGTTTGGTTTCACCTGTCACACACAGAAGAGTGCTGCCTCGCCATGGTACCTGCAAATATTCTTCTGTCTATAAAATATAAACCACAGTAAATGCATTTCTTGAACCTGATGGAACAGAAGTTTGCAGCAAATGACTGCAGCACACGTATCTTTACAAACTGTGTATGTAGACAACATAAGCAACAACAGCTGTGAAGTGGAAGAAAAAGAGTACAAAGGCTTTTCATAGCTCTCGCATGAGCTGCGAACCCTTGCTGCTACCTATTAGTTGCCCTTCTTAATGGCTCTGAAGCACAAATAGGTACTTTACAACAGCTTTCAGATCTTCACCTTGCTATATAGATATACCCATAGAAAGAACTGGAGAGACGCCTACCTTGCTTTTTAGTTCCTAATTATGCCATTGACACAGATACTTGCCATTTGAAAGCAAGTATGTGTTTAAGTTAATGAGTATTTCTTTTTTACTGTCCATGCTCTGTTATTTTTATGAACAGGCAGTACTGAAGGCCACGATTACATTTCATTTACCTCCTTTATGTCTTATATTCAGTATCTTATTTCATCATTTTCATGTATTTCCATTAGGAAGCCAAGTGTTTTGCAATCACAAAGTAAAAGAACCACCTTCAAGCAAGTAAAGGAGTATCACTTGCAGAGAAAGAAGAAAAACCACATGGGGACCAGCTCTGAGCGATATTTCACTGGTAGCAAGTTGGTACCAGCTCCCTTATGTTCCTTCATCGCTTTGCTACTTGCTGCTCCTGGATATATGATCCTGCCTGGATCCCTTTTTTTCTGGGTTTGTTTTTTGCCAGTTAGCAGGCCAAATGGTTTCATTAAGGGACCACAGAATTGCCCAAGCCAATGCAACAGGTGCAGCAGAAACCCCTGGCAGCAGGGAGGTATGGGGGACAGCAACCCCCTCGACGTCAGCCAGCCCTAAAACCAGCTTAACTCAGCCCCAAAACCCCACCCTTACAGGCTGTATTCTCTAAATCCTAAAAGTAGTTCAACCTGATATTAAAAATAGATAAGTGTGGATTTCCTTTTAGGAGCATTTTTCTTTTGAAGTTGCTCTACTCTTGCTTCAAGATCAGAAGATGCTTCTAGGCCAACTTTTCTTTCTAAAATATGTAAATACAAATTACTGAATATGAAAAGAAAGCTGAGTTTAACTTAACACTCTAAGTCTCTTACCCAAATACATTAATACTCGCATTAATAATATAAAGTGTTAAAATATGCATGCATATTTAAGAAGTGCAGCAAAAATTTAAGCTAGCTAATGTGGAAATTACAAAGGGAGACATTGGCCACGCGGTAGTGGTATGTGTTTCAGGGAGGGTTATGAACAGATTAGCACAGATACAGGAAATACAATCCAAGAGAACATGTGCCTTCATTAGCATCAATTACCAATTACTGTTCAAGAAATCTGGTGAATCACCATTCTGATTACAGTGTTATAGCTATACATTGTCACTTATACTATCATCTTAACATTATAGTCCTCTTTCAACAGGGAAAACAGTAACATCGAAGTAATATGGGACAAATGTAGTACTTCACAGTGCCAAGCACCATAAATAAAAATGCAGTCTTGCATTGTCTTGCTGTTTTAGGAACAGTGGTACATTTATACTGCCTTAAAATTTTCTTACTTGGCTTTCAGCTTTTTCAGCTTTTTAACAAAACGACTGCATCTGATTTCTTTTCCCCACAGCAAATAATGGGGAGGGGTGATCAGAATCAGCTTTGTGTACTAATACCACCAGAATAAATACAGATACTACCCTTCCAAAAATAAGAGGCCTCAAGCCTTTTCTTTACACTGCATCAGATCAACACTGTCAAACAGAATCAAATTCTTTCCCCACCCCCCAATACGTATGCTGCAAGGCAGAGTCTCACAGATAAATAATTTTGGGAGAACTCAGTAATAATTTTCTCCCTATGGAGCTCTCATATGTTCAAAACTGGAGAAACAAATAGGTAGGTTACTTAGTGCTACAGCTGAAAACAAATTTTCTCTGATGTTTGCATTTGAAAGCCTTTGCTCATATTACATTACAGTAATTAACACAAAATCTAGTCTTTATAGAGTAAAAGTCTGCAAATCCTGAATTTCTTTTGTTCACTTTCATAGCAAGATCCAGGTCACAAGAAATTTTAGCACCCCCAAATCAGAGAATGATCCAGCAATAACGCCAGGAGAGACCATGGGTAACAGCTGATAGCAAAGAATGTATCCACTTGCAATGCAGAACAACAGCCACTTTTTAAGTGGGAGTCTTGGGAAGGAAAACAGGGTTCCCCCTCAGCATTATCTAGGAGGTGAAAGGAACAGATCACTATGGCAAGTATGCACAGAATAGCTAAGTGACACATTAAAGATATCACATATTTAATTGAAACCTTTCATTCATTCCAGTGTAAAGAAAGGGCAGCAAAAGAGCAGTGGAGTTTGCTTGCCTGCAGCAGGAAGAGAAAATTCTAAAATTAAAAAGCGTAGATGGAATAGCTTTCCAAGAGTAAGATCTTTTAAGCCATAGAATAGAAGCAGCATGTACCTTTTAACTTGGGGCATTTATGACTTTGCCTGATAAAAGTGCAGTGTGTTACTACACAGAATTATACAAAGAATGGGATGGAAATGGACGGAAAGGGACCGGATGGTCCCATGACCCATTTCTACGACAGCGCAGTTCACTTCTGATTGAGCCACGCATACAGGCAATGCTGACAGTAATTAAAAAACACATTCTTTTTAAACAACTGCAAGATGACAAAACTTCAGGTAAGCAAGCTTTAACAGATTTCTACTAAGTCTTCAGCAGACTGACATTACGCTATGTAATATGAAGACATTATCTAGTTCAAATCCAGATCAGAAAATTGGCAAAGAATATCCATCTTTGCGAGTTATACTACATTCCCTATTCACATAAAATGGTTAGCACTGGACTACTTCCAGCCCATCAACCACCACCAAAGTCGCTCTCCCCTAAGGGAACGGAAGTGGTCCTGCACGCACTCTGCAGCTGACCAGCATGGGAGTGATCAGCACAGACTGCTGATGGAGAACAGGTCGAACAAGTGGAAGCCTATACAGACTGGGCAGCTGGATTGCTTGAACTACTGCTGCCACTGCACAGGATTTGGCTCTATGTTCACTTCAGAGGGCTTGGGATGATTCCTGGCAACTCTGTACAGTGTGAGGCAAAGTTTAAACCACTGACAGGAGAGCAAATCCCCTCCGTCGACTCCTTTTCCTTGTTAGCCAGGACAAGACTCTCTCTCTCCCAGCAATCCCAAGGAGTATGTGTGGATGAAAAGGAAAGCAGGCATAGTCCATCTCCTACTGGCACACAACTCCCAATAGTCCCTGTGAACAACTGGACTAACCACAGATGTCCTGCTGCCAATCTAGACTGCTTTCAGCTCCACGATCAACTTTTCAGCTCCATCTCGGACCAAGGATAGGACAACTCCTTCTGAAAGCAGAGATCATTTCATCATCTCTTGGGTGAGGAAGTGGCAAACAAGAACACACTGATCCCTTCAGCTTTTGAAATGTTATGAGAAGGAAAAAAACATAAAATTGTAGAAATGTGTTTCAGCTTTGCCCTTACAATACGGCTGTGTTTCCCACAGCACCCCCAGTTACTGGGGAGAGGAAACGGTTGGCTGGCATGCACCTACGTTTTTTCCTAGGATAGACCCTGGAAAAAAGACTCGAAAAGCAAACACACCAGATTAGTAGTAGACATTCCTGTCAGATCCATTTCACGTAGCAGCATGGAAAATTGACAGGAATGTCGCTGAGCAGCTGCAGGGGGGTCCTGGAGCCTGCAGAGTCCAGTCCCTGCGGCTGCCCGCCAGCAATACCCTTGAATGCTGCTCAAGATTCAGGCACAGCTCATCAGACCTACTGTGTTCCCAGAAAACATTTGGGGCTCAGACAGTCTTTTTGTCACAAATTTCCAGTAACATCTACTCTTGGCAATAATGGAGCTGCTCACTGTACTTCACTCACTAGTGGAGAGCATTAGCCAGTTACTTAGGATTGCTGGCTGTTTCTAAAGCACACAAATCCAATTTTCAGAAAAAGCAAGGCAAAGTTCATCTTTCCCCTTCCCCCACTCTTGCCCGACACAGCTCTGGAATTAGATTTCAGAAGCAGTATTTATTGCAGAAGCTTTCCATTTATTCATTTTCCAAGACCAGTTGCACACTGGAGGAGGTGGAGCAACTGCTGGATTTGAAAGCAATCTTCGTTCTCTGAAGAATGTCTCCAAAAGGCAGCTACAGAGTGCCACATAGGACTGCTCACCTATCAAATAGCTGCTCGAGTAGCATTTACCTTCCCCCAAAACAAGACAAGTTCCTGGATGCACAACATTGTGCACAATGTGATGCCTGACGCTGTGTAAGCCTCCAACGTTCCTGCAGTCTCCTCCAAAAAAGTAACCGTGATACCTGCTATGGAAACTGTTGAGCTGCAGTCCTTGGAGAGAAACACACTACAGATAATACAGCATTTTGCTTCTTGGCCATCTCTAGGCTCGAATTGCTCTAGCTTCTTGCTATTACATCAACAGGCCCATTGGCCACGTGCCCTGTAGCCTGAGAGGGCACTAAGAGAGGTCATGAGTTTATTCATAGATTTGTTAGTGAAGGAATAGTAAGGCTTAGTTTAAGACTGTAAAGCATTTTCAGATTCCTCAGAAAAGAGTATATTTAGCTTTTGTGAATTGTTGGTTGCCATCACACCATGAAACAATTAGCTTGACAGGTCACTAATCCAGATAAAAAGAGCTTTTTATCTGGTCCACTGATAAGAAGTTTGCTGGATGGATCCACTTACCATAAGGTCAAACCCCTGGTCTCCCATTCTTTGCTTGGCAAAAGACCATTGGCATTTCACACCAAATCGGGCTCACCATACTTCCAAACAGAGCATATTCAGCATATGCTTGAATCCTTGTAAGTGCAGACATAAGTTCTATGTTACAAAAAGAAAGATTTTTCATACTCCAAGGAGACCTTCTGGCATTCTGATCAAAAATTCATTTGAATAAATACATTCTTCTTATTTCAACTTTCCCTAACAGTTTCAGCCAGATCTGCTGAAATATTACATTGCCCTTTCTAAGCTCTTTTTTCTGCCCAATATTGGCAAAAAACACTGCATTCCTTCCAGAGATCAGTGAAAAATAACCTGAACATATAATCTTTTGTACTTTATTTTCAAATAATTTAATCATTTTTTCTCAGCTAAATACTTAACAAGAAAAAAAATTATATCCCTACAACAACTTCAAAGATCTAAGCAATTTAGTTTTATTACTCCCGATGTCTCTGACTTAACAGCATATAAAATTCAGCATTTTCACTGAAAATGAAGAGAGATTTAAAAGCTTTAAGCAACTAACTCTCATTCAACCCTCAACCTCATTTTAAATCTACCAGCTCCTGCTGCTTCTATTCAACATTCTTTCTCAGATTTCCACTTCATCCTGCCATGCTCAAATAGGAAACATTTTTGTTGACTGGGAAACAATTGAGTGGGACCAAATGCTTTAGTTCTGCTACCCCTCAACACAAAAGGTAACAATAAAAGATATCACTTCCTAAATGAGTAAAACCTGTAGCAAATAATGATTTTTTTACCTGCAGATACTCGCTTCATAGACAATGTGTTATATGTAGCCTCTGCTAAGCACCTTTCCAAAGAGGTAGTCTCTTCTTCAGAGTCGTGCCCTACCTGGCACCAGCCTTCACTATACAAAGACAAACTTTGTATAAGGCTGAAAAAAATCTGACTCATATTAACATACTTGCAATCATCCTAAATTTGCCTTAGGGCAACCAGAAATACCAAGTTGTAACTTCTGTTAAGCAGTCTGTAGCAACAGTGTCTGCAACTCTGCCAACACAGCTCATGCAATAAGTAGTGAGAAAACTTGTTAATGCAGTTTAGAGATTCTTCCATATTTCACAAACATGAATACAGCAGTGAGTACAAAACACCTGGAGAATACCATTCACAGATAAACTCTTTATTGTTTTAAGTATTTCTCGACCACTGAGAAAAGTGGTTGGTAATAAAAGTGGTGGCACCAAGTTTTGTCACCAACAGTCATCTAATCCTGACAGCATACACCTAGACATGCAGCAGTCTACAGTCCACTTCAAAATTATACAAAAACTAGTTCTAAAAGATTCTTCAGTTACAGCACCTGTCCTACCATCTCTTCAATGTCTTAATAAATTGGACCTTAAAATTTTGTTAAAGTATTTGAAGCTCGACCAGAACACCTGAGTGCCATACCCAACTGAAGCTGCAGATGTTTAGTCAATATCTCTAAATGCCCAGAAGCTAGTTCTGAAAAATTACATTTTGATCCTTTAAAGAAAAAAGGTCAACAATTATACAAGTTTTTAATCAGGCTGTTAGATTCCATTAGATCTGACTGCAAGTATTTTATCATGAAAGTTTACAATTGTTAAGACAAATTGAAGCATCTAATTTTTCTTTTGCCTGAATTCTTCCACAGTTGAACCTTAAAAAAAGGTCTTATCATACGCCAAAGAACCTCAAAACATAATTAATCACAAACTATCAATCAATGGAAGTCTAGCCATCCTGCATTATCCTAGCTAAGAACTTATGAAAATAAAATCTTATCATAAATTTTCCATTTTAAATGCCAGATTGGTCACTAATGAAACCTAAAAATATTTTCTACTGATTTAATGATGATGTACATGCTTTCACTAAATACTGCAGCACGCAAATTTGCATGGCACACATAATGTGCTCATACTAAATAGATGACATAGTTTCCATAAGAATTAGTAGCAATGGAAAATGACAACTTATACAGACCCGTAGAATATAATCACGACATTGTTCATTAATGCCTGCCACCACTGTTAACTCTATTCCAGAAAGTCTCAAGAGGAAGCTAGATAGAGTAGGAGAAGCTGATGAACTTCCAGCTGCAAGGGGGTGGGAGGGAAAGGAAGCAGACTGATTAGTTGAATAGATTTATTGTACGCACATATTCTATGTTAAAACCCTGTATCTACTACAACATAAATTTTTTTGAGTCATTTGACTGTTCACAATTCAAATACAGGAAAATGCTATCAGGCTAACATGTTTTGCAGGAAGCCTTTTTTCCAAAATGTACATGAGGCAGTGAAAAGCCAAAACTTTGCTAGAATTGTCATACTATTATTTCTTTTGATGTTCTCACGTCACATATATTACTGTATTAAAAAAGAAGATAACCCTTGGGTCACAACAACCCCACGCAAAACAGGCTTGGGGAAGAGTGGCTGGAAAGCTGCCCAGAGGAAAAGGACCTGGGGGTGCTGGTCAACAGCCGGCTGAAGATGAGCCGGCAGTGTGCCCAGGTGGCCAAGAAAGCCAATGGCATCCTGGCCTGTATCAGAAATAACATAGCTAGCAGGACTAGGGAAGTGATTGTCCCCCTGTACTCGGCCCTGGTAAGGCCGCACCTCGAATACTGTGTTCAGTTTTGAGCCCCTCACTACAAGAAGGACATTGAGGTGCTGGAGCGTGTCCAG